>NW_016107924.1:817350-864405 GCF_001604975.1 Cebus imitator | reverse complement strand
AGGAAGGAAGGAAGGAAGGAAGGGAGAAAGATATTGAAAAAAATAATGGCTGAAAATTCAACAAATATGAGGAAGAAAAATAGAAATCCAGACTCATGAAGCCCAGTATATCCCAAATAAGATGAACCCAAAGAATTCTATATCTAGTTATGTTAGAATAATGACAACTTAACTCTGATTACAAAGGAAAAACAGAACAAGCAAAAAGTTTAAAACTACAATTTAACTCTATCCCTCCTACTTTTTGACTTTTTGTTGTCTCTATGTATTTGTATACTGTCTTTCTCAACAAATTGTTGTAGCTAATGTTTTTGATCGATTTTTTTTAGTCTTCTTACTATAGATATTAGTCATTTACATACCACAATTACAGTATAAGGATATTCTGAGTTTGACTGTGTACCACTTTTACCAGTCTCTTTATACATTCAGATAATTTTTAGTGACAGACTCGCATACTTTCTTTCAGACTGAAAGACTCCTTTTAGCATTTCATGTACAACAAGTCTAATGTTTATAACATCCCTTAGCTTTTCTTTGTCTGGGAAAGTCTTTATTTCTCCTTCATGTTTAAAATATAACTTTCTTGGAGACTAGTATTCTTTATGAAAAGATATTTTTTTCCTTCAGCACTTTGAATGTGTTATCTCACTCTCCCTATGCCTGTAAAGATACATCCTAGATGTCTGCTGCCAGACGTATCAGAGCTCCTTTACATGTTATTTGCTTCTTTTTGCTGCCTGCTATTAGTATGTTTTCTTTGTCCTTGACCTTTGAGACTTGATTATGTGCTTTGGAATAACTCATTTAGGTTGAATATTCTTGGTATTCTTTGACTTTCTTATATGTGGATATTTATATCTTTCTCTTGGTATGCAAAGTTATCTGTTATTATTTATCTTTTATTTTTATTTTTTATTGGTACATAGCAGGTGTATATGTTTATGGAGTACATGAGATACTTTGATACAGGAATACAGAGCATAATAATCACATCAGGAAAAATGCGCTATCTCCTCAAATATTTATTCTTTGTGTTACAAACAATCCAGTTATACCCTTTTAGTTCTTTCAACCTGTACAAATAATTATTATTGACTATAGACAATCTTGTCTATCGTTGTGCTATCGAATACTAGATCTTATTTATTCTATTTTTTGTATCCATTAGCCATCCTTTACTTTCTATCTCCATGAGTAATTATTAGATCCTACCAGTGAGTGAGAATATGTGAAGTTTGTCTTTCTATGCCTGGCTTATTTTATTCATATAGTGACCTCCAGTCCATCCATGTTGTTGCCAGTGAAAGGATCTCATTGCTTTTTATGGCTGAATAGTGTTTCATTGTGAATATGTACCACATTTTCTTTATCCATTCATTTATTGATAAAAAATTTAGGTGACAATAAAAATTATGGCAATTGGAAATAGTATTGCAATAAATATGGAAGTAGAGCTATCTCTTTGATATACTGATTTTCTTTAGGTTATAGACCCAGCAGTCAGGGAGCTATATCATATGACACCTCTATTACCTGTTTACAAAAAAAGCCATTTTACTTACAGTGGAATGATAATCTCATTGCACTTCGAATTTGCATTTCCTGATGTTGAGCACTTTTTCATATATCCATTTGCCATTTTTATGTCTTCCTTTGAGAAATGTCTATTCAGATCTATTGCCCATATTTCATATTAGATTTTTTCCTATAGAGTTCTTTGAGCTCCCTAGATAGAGATAGATAGATAGATAGATAGATAGATAGATAGATAGATGATAGATAAGTAGACAGACAGATAGATTGTGTGTGTGTGTGTGTGTGTGTGTGTGTGTGTGTGTGTGTGTGTTTATTCCTTTATCTCCTGTCAGATGGATAGTTTGCAAATATATTTCCCCATACTGTGGGTTGTTTCTTCACTTTGTTGATTGCTTCTTTTGCTATGCAGAGGGATTTTTTGTTGTTTTTTTATTTTAATATTAGGTTCTAGGGTACATGTGCAGGATGTACAGGTTTGTTACAAAGGTAAATGTGTACCATGGTGATTTGCTGCACCTATCAACCCATCACCTAGGTATTAAGCCCAGCATGCTTTAGCTATTTTTCCTAATGTTCTCTGATCCTGCACCCAACCCCCAACAGATCCCAGTGTGTGTTGTTTCTTTCCCTGTGTCTATGTGTTGTCATTGTTCAGCTCCCACTTATAAGTGAGAACATGCGGTGTTTGGTTTTCTGTTCCTGCATTAGTTTGCTGAGGATAATGGCTTCCAGCTTCCTCCATGTCCGTGCAAAGGACATGATCTTGTTCTTTTTTATGGCTGCATAGCATTCCATGGTGTGCGTGTATCATATTTTATTTATTTTATCTTACTTTAAGTTCTGGGGTACATGTGCAGATCTTGCAGGATTGTTACATAGGTATACACATGCCATGGTGGTTTGCTGCATCCATCCCCTATCAACTACATTATGTTTCCTAATGTTATCCCTCCCCAATCTCCCCATCCCCACTATCCCTCCCCTAGTCCCCAACCCCCAACAGACCCCAGTGTGTGACGTTCCCTCCCTGTGTCCATGTGCTCTCATTGTTCAACACCCACTTCTGAGTGAGAACATGGGGTGTTTGGTGTTCTGTTCTTGTGTCAGTTCACTGAGAATGATGGTTTCCAGATTCATCCATGTACCTACAAAGAACATGAACTTATCCTTTTTTATGTCTGCATAGTATTCCATGGTGTATATGTGCCACATTTTTTTTATCCAGTCTATTATTGATGGGCATTTGGGTTGGTTCCAAGTCTCTGCTATTGTAAACAGTGCTGCAATGAACATAAAGTATCACATTTTCTTTATCCATTCTATGATTGATGGGCATTTAGGTTGATTCCATGTCTTTGCTGTTATGAATAGTGCTGCAATGAACATATATGTGCAAGTATCTTTGTAATAGAATGATTTATATTCCTTTGTGTATAAACCCAGTAATAGAATTGCTGGGTCAAATAGTATTTCCAATTCTAGACCTTTGAGAAATTGCCACACCATCTTCCACTGTGGTTGAACTGATTTACGTTCCCACCAACAGTGTAAAAGCATTCCTATTTCTTCTCAACCTCACCAGCATGTTATTTCTTGACTTTTTAATATCTGCCATTCTGGCTGGTGTAATATGGTATCTTATTGCAGTTTCAATTTGCATTTCTCTACTGATCAGTGATGTTGAGCTTTTTCCATATGTTTGTTAGCCACATGAGTGTATTCTTTTAAGAAGTCTGTTCGTGTCCTTTGCCCACTTTTTAACAGGATTGTTTTTTCTTGTAAATTTGTTTAAGTTCCTTGTAGACTAGATATTAGACCTTTGTCAAATGGATAGTTGGCAAAATTTTTCTCTCACTCTGTAGCTTGGATGTCCACTCTGATGACAGTTTCTTTTGCTGTGCAGCTCTTTAGTTTAATTAGATCCCATTGCCAATTTTTGCTTTTGTTGCAATTGCTTTTGGAGATTTCATCATGGAAGCTTTGCCCATGCCTGTGTTCTGAATAGTATTGCCTAGATTTAGGATTGTCCCAGCTATATGGGCTCTTTTTTCATTCTATATGAATTTTAAAATAGATTTTTCTAATTCTGTGAAGAATGTCAATGGTAGTTTAATGGAAATCGTATTGAATCTATAAATTGTTTTGGGCAGTATAACCATTTTCACAATATTGATTCTTCCTATCCATGAGCATGGAACGTTTTTCCATCTGCTTGTGTTCTTTCTGATTTCCTTCATCAGTGGCTTTTAGTTCTCCTTGAAGAGGTTCTTCACTTTCCTTGTTAGCTGTATTCCTAGGTATTTTATTCTCTTTGTAGCAATTTTGAATGGGAGTTTATTCATGATTTGGCTCTCTGTTTGTCTGTTGTTGATGTATAGAAATGCTTGTGATTTCTGCGCATTGGTTTTGTATCCTGAGACTTTGCTGAAGTTGCTTATTGGCTTAAGAAGCTTTTGGGATGAGTCAATGGTGTTTACTAGATACAGGATCCTGTCATCATGCAAAGACAATTTGACATCCTCTCTTCCGATTTTAATACCCTTTATTTCTCTCTCTTGCCTGATTTCCCTGGCCAGAACTTCCAATATTATGTTGAATAAGACAGGTGAGAGAGGGCATTCTTGTATTGTGCCAGTTTTCAGGGAAAATGGCTTCCAGCTTAATAATATTGTCTGTGGGTTTGTCATAAATGGCTTTTATTATATTGAGGTATGTTCCTTCAATACATAGTTTTATTAAGAGTTTTTAACATGAAGGGATGTTGACTTTTATTGAAGCCCTTTTCTGTGTCTATTGAAATAATCATGTGGCTTCTGTCTTTGGTTATGTTTATGTAATAAATTACATTATTGATTTGCTTACATTGAACCAGCTTTGCATCCCGGGGATGAAGCTGACTTCATCGTGGTTGATAAGCTTTTTTGTGTGCTGCTGGATTCAGTTTGCCACTATTGCATTGAGGATTTATCAGGGATATTGGCCTGAAGTTTTCTTTTATTGTTGTATTCCTGCTATGTTTTTATCCCTACCAGGTTAGAATGACGCTGGCCTCATACAATGAATTAGGGAGGATTCCTTCCTTTTCAGTTGATTGGAATAGTTTCGGAAGAAATGGTACCAGCTCCCCTCTGTACCTCTGGTAGAATTCAGCTGTAAATACACCTGGACCTGGGCTTTTTTTTTTTTTTTTTTTTGGTTGGTTGGTAGGCTATTATCTATTGCTTCAATTTAGAACTTGCTATTGGTCTATTCAGGGACTCAACTTCTTCATGGTTCAGTCTTGGGACGGTGTATGTGTCCAGGAATTTATCCACTTCCTCCAGATATTCTAGTTTATTTGCATGGAGATGTTTATAGTATTCTCTGATGGTTGTTTTTATTTCTCTGGGGCCAGTGGTGATATCCCCTTCATCATTTTTAATTGGTTCTATTTGATTCTTCTCTCTTTTCTTCTTTATTAGTCTAGCTAGCAGTCTACTTATTTTATTAATTTTTTCAAAAATCTAGTCCTGGATTCATTGATTTTTAAAGGATTTTTTGTATATCTGTCTCTGTCTCCCTCAGTTCCACTCTGATGTTGGTTATTTCTTGTCTTCTGCTAGATTTGGGGTTTGTTTGCTCTTGGTTCTTCAGTTCTTTTAGTTGTGATGTTAGGGTGTTGATTTGAGATCTTCTAGCTTTTTGATGTGGGCATTTAGTGCGAGCCCCTGGAAGCATATCTTCAATATGCCTTAAACTCTGTGAGTCTGATGGGAAGAACTCTGCCAAACAGGAAACTAAGTTTGCACCGGTTGTACTCCAGGATTTAGATAAAAAAGAAAATGGATTATGTGATACATTAGCTGTCCTTACTATGAAAAGGTGTGGATTTTTACATGTGTTTTGATGTGTTTCCAGGATTTGTTTCAACAATTGGAGCTCCTTTTACCAGTTTTTGTAGGGATGGCTTGGTAATGGCGAATTCTCTCAACATTTGTTTATCTGAAAAAGACTGTATCTTTCCTTCATATGGGTTTCTTAGTTTCATCAGATATAAAATTCTTGGCTGATAATTGTTTTGTTTAAGGAGGCTGAAGATAGGACCCCAATCCCTCCTAGCTTGTAGAGTTTCTGCTGAGAAATCTGCTGTTAATCTGATAGGTTTTCTCTTATAGGTTACCTGGTGCTATTGTCTCACACCTCTTAAGCTTCTTTCCTTCACCTTAACTTTAGATAACCTGAGGACAATGTGTCCAAGTGATGATCTTTTTTAGATGAATTTCCCAGGTGTTCTCTGTGCTTCTTGTATTTGCATGTCTAGTTCTTTAGCAAGACCAGGGAAGTTTTCCTTGATTAGTCCCCCAAATATGTTTTCCAAACTTTTAGATTTCTCTTCTTACCCAGGAAGACCAATTATTCTTAGGTTTGGTCATTAAACGTAATCCCAGACTTCTTGGAAGCTTTGTATTTTTGTTCGTCTTTTGTCTTTGTTAGATTGTGTTAATTTGAAAACCTTGTCTTAGAGCGCTGAATTTCTTTCTTCTACTAGTTTAATTCTATTGCTGAGACTTTCCAGAGCATTTTGCATTTCTGTAAGTGTGTCCAATGTTTCCTGAAGTTTTCATTGCTTTTTCTTTATGCTATTTATTTCCTTGAATATTTCTCCTTCCACTTCTTGTATCTTTTTTTTATTTCCCTGCCTTGGGCTTTGCCTTTCTCTGCTGCCTCTCTGATTAGCTTATTAACTAACCTCCTGCAATCTTTTTCAGGTAAATCAGGAATTTCTTCTTGGTTTGGATCCATTGCTGGTGAGCCAGTGTAATTTTAGGGGGCTTATAAGAGTCTTGTTTGGTCATATTACCAGAGTTGCTTTTCTGGTTCCTTCTCACTTGGGTAGGCCCTGTCAGAGAAAGGGTCTAGGGCTAAAGGCAGTTGTTCAGATTATTTTGTCCCATGGTATTCCCTTGATGGAGTACTCTTTCCCTTTTCCTAGGGATGAGGCTTCCTGAGAGCTGAGGTGCAGTGATATTTTTTTTCTCACTTTTGGATCTAGCCACCCAGAAAGCCTACCAGGCTCTGGGCTATTACTGGGGATTGTCTGCACAGAGTCCTGTGATGTGAACTGTCTATTGGCTTCTCAGTCATGGATACCAGCATCTGTTCTGGTTAAGGTGGCAGGGGGTGAAATATACTCCATGAAGTTTCTTAGCTTTGGTGGTTTAATGTTCTATTTTTGTGCTGCTTGGCCTCCTGCCTGGGGGTGGCACTTTCCAGAGAGCATTAGCTGTGGAGAGAAACCAGCAGTGGGTGGGGCTCTAGAATTCCCAAGAGTATATGCCCTTTTTCTTCAGCTACAAAGTTGGGCAGGAAAGACTATCGGGATGTAAAGGACCTCTTCAAGGAGAACTACAAACCACTGCTCAAGGAAATAAGAAAGGACACAAACAGACAGAGAGACATTCCTTGCTCATGGTTAGGAAGAATTAATATCGTAAAAATGGCCATACTGCTCAAAGTAATTTATAGATTCAATGCTATCCCCATCAAACTGCCAATGACCTTCTTCACAGAACTGGGAAAAAAACACCTTAAACTTCATATGGAACCAAAGAGAGCCCGCATAGCCAAGTCAATTCTAAGCAAAAAGAACAAAGCTGGAGGCGTCATGCTACCTGACTTCAAACTATACTACAAGGCTACAGTTATCAAAACAGCATGGTATTGGTATCAAAACAGAGATATAGACCAATAGAACAGAACAGAGGTCTCAGAGGCAACGCCACACATCTACAACCATCTGATCTTTAACAAACCTGACAAAAACAAGCAATGGGGAAAGGATTCCCTGTTTAATATATGGTGTTGGGAAAACTGGCTAGCCATGTGCAGAAAGCAGAAACTGGACCTCTTCCTGACACCTTACACTAAAATTAACTTCAGATGCATTAAAGACTTAAACATAAGACCTAACACCATAAAAAACCCTAGAAAAAAGCCTAGGCAAAACCATTCAGAACATAGGTATAGGCAAGGACTTCATGACTAAAACACCAAAAGCATTGGCAACAAAAGCCAAAATAGACAAATGGGATCTAATTAAACTCCAGAGCTTCTGCACAGCAAAAGAAACAACCATTAGAGTGAATCGGCAGCCAACAGAATGGGAAAAAATTTTTGCAATCTACCCATCTGACAAAGGGCTAATTCCAGAATCTACAAAGAACTAAAACAGATTTACAAGAAAAACCAAACAAGCCCATTCAAAAGTGGGTGAAGGATATGAACAGACACTTTACAAAAGAAGACATATATGAGGCCAACAAACATATGAAAAAATACTCAGCATCACTCATCATTAGAAAAATGAGATTTTTTTCTAAAAACTACATTGAGATACCATCTCATACCAGTTAGAATGGCAACCATTAAAAAATCTAGAGACAACAGATGCTGGAGAGGATGTGGAGAAATAGGAACACTTTTACACTGTTGGTAGGAGTGTAAATTAGTTCAGCCATTGTGGAAGACAGTGTGGCAATTCCTCAAGGACCTAGAAATAGAACTTCCATTTGACCCAGCAATCCCATTACTGGGTATATATCCAAATGATTATAAATTGTTCTATTATAAGGACACATGCACATGAATGTTCATTGCAGCACTGTTTACAATAGCAAAGACCTGGAACCAACCCAAATGCCCATCGATGATAGACTAGACAGGGAAAATGTGGCACATATATACCATGGAATACTATGCAGCCATAAAAAGCAATGAGCTCATGTCCTTTGTAGGGACATGGATGAAGCTGGAAACCATCATTCTCAGCAAACTGACACAAAAACAGAAAATCAAACACCGCATGTTCTCACTCATAGGCGGGTGTTGAGCAATGAGAACACATGGACACAGGGAGGGGAGCATCACACACTGGGGTCTGTGTTGGGGAGCTAGGGGAGGGACAGCATGGGGTGGGGCGTTGGGGAGGTGCAACATGTGGAGAAATGTCAGATATAGGTGATGGAGAGGAAGGCAGCAAACCACATTGCCGTGTATGTACCTATGCAACATCTTGCATGTTCTTCACATGTACCCCAAACCTAAAATGCAATAAAGTGTATATTTAAAAAAATAAAATAAATAAATAAATAAACAAGAAATAATAAGTATTCAAAGAATGTGGAGACATTGGACCCCTTGTATACTGTTGGTGGACATGTAAAATGCTACACCTACCATGAAGACACTATGGAGGTTAGAACTACCATATGATTCAGTATTCTCACTTATGGGATCTCAGTTCTTCAAAAAAGAATTAAAATCAGCATTTGGAAGAGATGTTTGCACTCCTTTATGTTCATTGCAGTATTATTCACAATTGCCAAGATATGGAAGCAACTTAACTATTCATTTGCATATGAATAAATAAGCAAAATATGTTGTATACATACAATGGAATATTAGCCCCAAAAAAGAAAGAACAAGGTCATATCCAACATGTATGAACCTTGGGCAAGCACAGAAAAGTAAACACTGCCTGATTTCACTTATATGAGATATCCAAAAAAGTCATCTCACAGAAGCAGAAAGTAGAATGGTTGTTGTCTGGGACAAGGGACAGAGGAGCATAGGGAGTTGTCACTTAAGGGCATAAAGTATCACTTATGAGAGGTGCAAATGTCTTGGAAACCTGCTGCGCAATATTTTGCTTATAGTTAATAATGCTGCACTGTATACCTAGAAATGTGTTAAGTAGGTAAATCTCATGTTATGCATTTTTATCACAATATTTTAAAACTAAGTGTTTTGCGTACCCTCAGCTAAATTGGGATTTTAGTACCAGAGTGGCTAAAAACCCTGCCTGAAAGAAAAAAGGAATGGGAGCTGTATGGAGGGGTTTACAATGTTCACACGATACTTTTACTTCAGTGGATGGCCTTATGATACCTAGTTGTTTGACTAGTTTCACTAGTTGTGAAGGGGATCCTTCACACAGGAAGCTTGGTTATACCGGCAGATGCCCTTGGAGCTCTTATCTGACCATGTCCAGCTTATGCTGGCAGCCTGACCTTGTGTTCTCACTGAAGTCCTAGGAAAACCCAGCCTGAGACACCTCCTAGTTTTTCAGACAAAAAGCATAAATTCAACACACCATCACAAGAGGAAATAAGTTCAAAGACGTCTACTTACAGATCCTGGGAAAGGAGGGAATAATGATTTGGGGGGTGGGGAGCAGTGTTCTGCCCCCAGGTCAGATGAGACAGAAATGAAGAATCTGGCAGAGAGACCAAAATCTCAGAAATCACCACTAAAGAACTTATTCATGTAACCAAACACCACCTGTTCCCCAAAAGCTACTGAAATAATAATAACAACAAAGAAATAGGTGGCAACTAGCAGTTTATATAAAGAAATCAGATGTGGGTCACTTAAAGTTTGCAGGCAAGTGCCTGAATAGTTCATTTAAAGGAAGTGACAGGAAAGCAGGGAACCCCGTCAGCTAGGCAGGAGAGATGGCCCTGAGTTATTTCTGGCTTCTGGCTTGAGCCCTTTGGGAGTGGTGTAAAACCTAGAAATTGTGTCAAGGGTAACTGAGCCCTGCCTGTGGTATGAGGAAGTTAAACTTGAATGATGAGACAAGATAAATTTTTAAGAATTTCCTCTAATAAGATAAATATGTATACTGAATACATAATAAAAATTGACTCCTCCCTATGCTAATAAACAAAACCATTGTGAGGTTCCGTGCCATTAAGCATAAGGAATATAAAAATAGGTTTCCTCGTTCCATTCTAGATTTACTACACAGGACCATCTACCCAGCGAATGCTGTGGATATACAATCTGCCACTCAACAAGTTGTACACTTTCGTGACATTTCTGATTGTAAGGGTGGTAAATGGACATTTCAGCTTCTGAGGTCCTCACTGGGAGTTTGACTCATACCTGTAAATTTTTACTTTTAATTTTATGTCCCTCAGGATAGTGAAATGTCTTGCAGTGGTTTTTGTTGTCATGTTGGTAAATTGGTTTTAGAATACTAATAAAATCAATTAGTTGTAATAAATAAATAAACCCCAGGACCCATAGTTTAGCCTCCATGAAACACTTCATCTTCCAAAAAAATTAATGACAATTATGACCATCATTATCTTACCATCATTTTATGGTCATTTAAAAATCAACACACTGTGGTCTCTTTGGTTCTCTTTGACACTTATTTGAGCTTTGAGAGACAGGACTTGGTGGTTGAAATATGAGTTTGAGATTTGGTTTGCTTTTGCAGAGGAAGGTGGCAGCATTTTCAAATGGAACTCTCTTCTTTTCCCACACCTTTAGTCATCATCTTTGTAGGTAGTATAATAATTTTGTCTCATTTTTATCAAACAGAAGCTACCAAAGGTACCTATGAAAAGTCTTCGGAAATTATCCTGCTTCATAACACACAGTCTGTATCACTTTCTGAACATATTTTAAGAATCTAACTGCTAGCCTCTTGTATAGCATTAATAACTTCTTCACAAAAAAGTTCCATTATGTTATCACTACCATTTTAAAAAGATTATTTTAAATCATGTTACAAGAAAGTATTCCAAGAAATAGACCCAGCCTTTATACTTTAACGTTAGCCATATTATTCTCATTTGTAGGATGTAGGCTTCACAGATTACAATATGTGCCTTTTGCTTTTTAATCATCACAGATTTGCAAACTTCATCACCTATTTTGGCCTTAATCTCCACATCCAGTATCTGGGAAATGACGTTTTCCTGCTGCAGACTCTCTTTGGTGCAGTCATCCTCCTGGTCAATTGTGTTGCACCTTGGGCACTGAAGCACATGAACCGTCGAGTAAGCCAGATGCTTCTCATGTTGCTACTGGCAGTCTGCATCCTGGCGGTCATCTTTGTGCCACAAGGTGAGAAAAGATCACAGGTGGAGGAAAGAAAATGTCTTTTCCTCTTTTCTCAGGGATTGCACTAATCATACCTATCTGAATCTAGAAGGAAAGGGAGAATCAGGTTCTCAGGATTCCCTGACACCAACCTGGAGATTTAGGACAGATTCTGCCACAAGTTGCTGGAAAACAAGTCAAAGATGAGTAAAGGTTGGCTTTAATATATGATTGTCTTCATCATATCCAAGAAATACTAAGACACTGAAGCCATTTATTTCTGATAGTTTCTCTACAACAGTAATCAATTACTCACTCTTTGGCCAATCAAAAAATTTTTTTTTTTTTTTTTTTTTTTGGAGTCAGAGTTTCTCTCTTGTTACCCAGGCTGGAGTGCAATGGTGCGATCTCGGCTCACTGCAACCTCCGCCTCCCAGGTTCAAGCAATTCTCCTGCCTCAGCCTCCCGAGTAGCTGGGACTACAGACGTGCGCCACCATGCCCAGCTAATTTTTGTATTTTTTTATTAGAGACGGGGTTTCACCATGTTGACCAGGATTGTCTCGATCAATTGACCTCGTGATCCACCCACCTCGGCCTCCCAAAGTGCTGGGATTACAGGCGTGAGCCACCGCGCCTGGCCCAAACTTTTAATGAGTATTGAGGTGCTAAGCCTTGTCATTGTTTCTCAACATAAGGACACAATACTGCTACGTCCTGTGTCTGGGCTCTTTCTTACTACTACAGCTGCAGTGACAAAGTATTCCGTAATTCCCATGTATCTACTTGTGTGCCTTGTATTAGGTCACCATAATTGCAATTCTGGTGTAGGGAAGTCATCGTGACTTCAAGGGAACAAAAGAACTTTTGTTCATCTTTGTATCAAGAACTATACAGTAGAAATGAGGAAATTGTCAGTTAGTAGCCTCTTGTAGATGCTGTTTTAAGAAATTAAATGTGGGACAAGGCACAGTGGCTCATGCTTGTAATCCCAGAACTTTGGGAGGCCAAGGCAGGCGGATCATCTGAGGTCAGGAGTTCCAGGCCAGCCTGACCAACATGGAGAAATCCCATCTCTACTAAAAGTACAAAATTAGCTGGGTGTGGTGGTGCATGCCTATAATCCCAGCTACTTGGGAGGCTGAGGTAGGAGAATCGCTTGAACCCATGAGGCAGAGGTTGCAGAGAGCCGAGATAGTACCATTGAACTTCATCCTGGACAACAAGAGTGAAACTCTGTCTCAAAAAAAAAGAAAGAAAGAAATTACATGATCACATGTGATAAATAAGGGAACCCAGGTGGCCACCAGTCTTCACTTAACTCTTAGTTTAGTAATATATTTAACAGGATCCCAGATTGGTGTGCTTCACTCCTCCTCCTGAATGTCAGCAATGATACAAGTGTGCCACAAAGCAACAGAACCCATTCCAATGTCATGAGGCTGTTGGAGCATTTTTTTTTAATTGGATAGAAACAAGCTCTGAAACTTCCCTTCCATGCTTTCCAAAGTCTGACTTTTTTCCTCTACTCAAAGTCTTTATTCCTAATCGTTCAAATGTTAATTCTCTCTAGCTTCTCCTCTAACATAAAACTCCTGTTCTTTTCAGAAAACAAACACCACATGTTCTCCCTCATAAGTAGGTGATGAACAATGAGAATACATGGACACATGGAGAGGAACATCACACACCGGGGCCTGTTGGGGGGTGAGGGGGTAGGGGAGGGAGAGCAGGGGGTGGGGGCATAGGGGAGGGATAACATTAGGAGAAATACCTAATGTAGATGACGGGGAAATGGACACAGCAAACCACCATAGCACGTGTATACCTATGTAACAAATCTGCACATTCTGCACATGTACCCCAGAATTTAAAGTATAATTTTAAAAAAGAACTCCTGTTCTTTTATGACTCTCTTCTGCAACCCTGGCCCCATGTCAATGCTGTGTATGTACCTAGGTTTTAAAGGCGAGGAGAACATAGATGAGTCTTACATTCCCAAGTATTACACACATGACAGTCCTATGTTCTGCCAGGTAGGAAAAGGAGTCCCTGAAAAAACATTCAGTTCAACTTACATGCCCCTCTCTTGCTATGGCATATCTTTGATATATAGTGAGAAGTAGAGTAATAACTCAGATCCTTTTTATTCACTACTTAAGCCACAAGGTGAAGATAAATCACATTTCTCAGCTATTAGCCACGCACATTCTTTGCCTCTATGCAGTTTCCCCACGGTACGTTTTACCCTTGCAAACACCTCCAATACAGTCCTTTTCACTTCTACTTTGGGGGATGCTGATTCCTCCAGCTCAGATTTCCTGAGCCCTTGCATTCTTCCTTTCTCCAGAAATGCAGACGGTGCGTGAAGTTTTGGCAACGCTGGGTTTAGGAGCTTCTTCTCTTGTCAATACCATTGCTTTTACCCACGGAAATGAAGTAATTCCCACAATAATCAGGTACAAAACCTTATGTATGCCCTGTCAGGTTCAAAATGGACCTTTCTCAGATAATTGACGCTTTTTGTGGGAAGAAATCTAAGACTGGTTAATTAAGAAAATTAATTGTGACAGCCATAAAAACAAATAATTATAGACCAACTTTATCTCAAGCTGACTTTTTACCACTATGTTAAGTCCTTTAATGTATTATAGTGTCCCACATAACCTTCTGAGCCACCTTACAGGTTGGTGTTAAGGAGAACAGTATTTTCTAAATGATGAAAATGTGTCTAATGCACTTGTGAACTGAAAAACTAATTGCTAGCATGTAAAAGTGAAAATTCCACACAAGAGTATTTCATCACCTCTGTGTGTCTAAATGATCCCCCATAATCAGAGAAAAATGATAAATCACAAATTACCTGTGTGGATTTCTAACAGATATTCTTGTATTGCTGTTTCCATTCAAAGGGCAAGAGTGATGGGAATCAATGCAAACTTTGCTAATATTGCAGGAGCCTTGGCTCCCCTCGTGATGATCCTAAGTGTGTATTCTTCACCCCTGCCCTGGATCATCTATGGAGCCTTCTCCTTCATCTCTGGCTTTCTTGTTCTCCTCCTTCCTGAAACCAGGAACAAGCCTCTGATTGACATCATCCAGAATGTGAAAAATAGGTGAGTAAATAGCCCAGGTGCCCCTTAGAGGATCTGTGTCTATATAAGTCTGTGCTGAGGAAGGCAAAACACCATTTAGGGCCACTGTCCTCCCAAAAGGCTTAGATTTGGAATGTTCCCATGTAGTCAGTGCCTTAAGTCTAGGTACAGCCTTCCCATGGTGACCTCAGACATCCCCCGAGGCTCTCCAGATCACAGACCAGCTCTGTCCAGCTTGTCTAGGAGGCTTCGTAGTAAAGAAGCCCAAATTAGGTTTCCTTTTCCCTCCCTGCCCCAGTGTGATATGCACACTCTTGAAGGTATTTTACAAATATACAGAGATCCAAACACCAGATTTTCATCCCTGGGAACCCTCATGCTAGTGGATACCTGTGAGCTGAGATTGTCAGTGCTTACAGGCATGACTACTAGACCACTGAAGAATTTGTGGGAGACTCTGTAATGCTGGGGTATCCAATCTTTTGGCTTCCCTGGGCTACAATGGAATAAGGAGAATTGTCTTGAGCCACACATAAAATACACTAACACTAATGATAGCTGATGAGCTAAAAAAATAAAATTACCAAAAAAAATCTTATAATGTTTTAAGAAAGTTTACAAATTTGTGTTGGGCCACATTCAAAGCCATCCTGGGCCACATGCAACCTGTGGGCCATGGGCTGGACAATCTTGCACCAAGGCATCCAAGTATGACAAGTAGAAGCTATCCAAGCTGCCTTCCCAGATCCTAGTTTGGGAGCTTCATCTTTTACTTCACAAAGTTTACTTAATCCCTTGGGGGCAGAGACATGATTTTTACCAAAGCTAATGGCCAAAGAATCAGCATGCCCTAAAGAATGCAGGACTTATGTGTTTAGTCCATATCTTTTCATTTTTGTGATTTTTTGTTTGTCGGTTTCATTGTGTTTGTTCTAGAAAAGACTTCACAGAACCAGAGCAGGAGGATCCCAGCATGGAAATGATATAGTTTCAAGGAATTCTAGGAGCCGACTGCGGATCAATGAGCCAGATGAAGGGAATAATCAGGACTATTCCTAGTCACTAGCAAAATCTAGAAAATAAATAACAAGATATAATGGATAAGTAGATTCACTTCACAATTGTGTTACTAAATAACTCAATATAAGCTACCTACAAATTATCATGAGAAAAAGTTTGAAGAAAATCATAACAACTTAAAATAAATCATAATAGAATATTTATATAGTTATAGGTCCCTAGCATGTTTCTGGATAGGAATGTTAAATAATATAAAATACAATGATTCTTCCTCAATTATTTGGTAGAGTAATGGAGGGAATAATTCCAGTGAAAAATCTGATACTTTTACAAAAACTTGAAAAATAAGTTTAAATTTATCTAGGAATTAATAGTAGACAAGATGGTTCAGAAAAAGGAAGACCAGGGAGTGAAAATGTGGCTGTCAGGTAAATGGGATAGCACATACAGAACTTTACCATAAGTTGTAATATTTATAACAGTGTTAGCAGATGCATTTACAAAACAAAGAAGTTCAAAAGCAGGTTTTAGTATGTATAACATTTAATGTGTAACAATTTCAGTATTGTAAATTCTTAGAGGAAACAACAAATTATGGAATAAATAGCATTAACCAACTAATTGGAAATAAATGACTAACAATTCAACTTTATATCCTGTATTAGTCAGAGTTCTCTAAAGGAACAGAAATAATAGGATATATGTGTATATGAAGATGAGTTTATGAAGAGAATTGACTCACACAATCATAAGGTGAAGTCCCACACTAACCCATCTGCAAGCTGAGGAGCCAGGAAGCTAGTCTGAGTCCCAAAACCCTAAAAATAGGGATGTAGCCTTTAGTCTGTGGCCAAAAGCTGGAAAGCCCCTGACAAATGACTGGTGTAAGTCCAAGAATCCAAAAGCTGAAGAATTTGAAGACAGATGTTTGAGAGCAGGAAGCATCCAGCATGAGAGAAAGATAAAGGCTGGAAGACTCAGCAAGTCTGCTCTTTCCATCTTCTTCTGCTTGCTTTATTCTAGCTGCACTGGCAGCTGATTAGATGGTGCCCACCCAGATTGAGGGTGGGTCTGCCTCTCTCATTCCACTGACTCAAATGTTAATCTCCTTTGGCAACACCCTCACAGACACATCCAGGAATAATGCTTTGCATCCTTCAATCCAATCAAGTTGACACTCAATATTAATCATCACATATCCTAAACCAATATGCCAATCATTGATTATGATTATGACAGTCATTTCACACTGTATACTTACATGTGTCATCACATCGTACATCTCAAATATTTACAAGTTTTATTTGTCAATCATACCTCAATATAGCTGAAAATAAGTTAAATGAAACAAATAAACCATGCTTTCAAAGGAGGCTTGGCTACCAAAATTCGGATAAGAAAAAAAATCTGAATAGTAAAGTAAATTCCAAATCAACACATGTATACTTGACTAACTACTTATTTAAATCTTCTGTGAAGAAAACCCAAAACTTAAGGGAGAAATCTAGAAAAATATACAACAAAATGATTAGAAGCATTAAATTTTCATGGTAGACTGCAAAGTTATTTAACTTTCTTCTTTGTAAGTGTATTCTAAGTTGAAACAAGGAATATGCAACAACCGACAATTTTATAAATTACTCATTCACAGAATTAGGACAAAGAATCCTAAAAGTCACATGGAACAACAACAACAACAACAACAAAAAAAAACAGTCTGCATAGCCAAAGCAATGCTAAGCAAAAGGAATAAATTGGAGTCATCACATTATCCAACTTCAAATTATACTACAAGGCTATAGTAACCAAAACAGCATGGTACTGATACAAAAGTAGATGTATAGACCAAGGGAACAGAATAGAGAACACAGAAATAGAGCCAAATACTTACAATCAATCTATCTTGAACAAAACATACAAAAACATAAATTGGGGAAAGAAATTCAATAAATGATGCAGGGAAAACTTGATAGCCACATATAGAAGAATAAAACTGAATCCCTATCTCTCACCATCTACAGAAATCAACTCAGATGGATCAAAGACTTAAATTTAAGACCTAAAAATTCTAGAAGAAAATCTGGCTAAAACATTTCTGGACATTGGCCTAGGCAAAGAATTTTTGTCTAAGACCCCAAAAGCAAGCAACAAAAACAAAAATAAATAAATAGGACCTAATTAATTTTTTTTTAAAAAAAGATTATTCACAGCAAAAGAAATAATCAGAAGAGTAAACAGATAACCCACAGTATAGGAGAAAATATTCACAAACCATGCATCTTAGAAAGGACAAATATCTAGAATCTGCAAAGAACTCAAATCAGCAAGAAAAAAAAAATCTCATCAGAAAGTGGGCAAAGGACATGAATAGACAATTCTCAAAAGAAGATATACAAACAGCCAAAAAACATATGAAAAAAAATGCTTAAGTGCAAGAAGGGGCCATGATTAAAATGTCAACAATAGATGTTGGCACGGATGTGGTGAAAGGGAATGTTTATACACTGTTGTGGGAATGCAAATTAGTACAACCTCTATGGAAAACAGCATGAAGATTTTTCAAAGAATTAAGAGTAATAGAGAAAATAGTAGATGTACCATTCAATCCAGCAATCCCACTGCTAGGTATTTACCTGTATTAGCCTGTTCTCATACTGCTGTAAAGAACTGCCTGAGACTCAGTAATTTATAAAGGAAAGAAGTTTAGTCGACTCACAGTTTTGCATGGCCGGGGAGGCCTCAGGAAAATTATAATCATGGCAGAAGGGGAACCAAACACTTCCTTCTTCACATGATGGCAGGAAGGAGAAGAATGAGTGCTGAGCAAAGGGCGACGCCCCTTATGAAACCATCAGATCTCATGAGAACTTACTCACTATCACAAGAACCATAGCATAGGGATAACCACCCCCATGATTCACTTACCTCCCACCAGGTCCCTCCCATGACATGTGGAGATTATGAGAACTACAATGCAAGATGAGATTTGGATGGGGACACAACCAAACCACATCATTATCCAAAGGAAAAGAAGTCATTATATCAAAAAGACAACTGCATGCATGTTTATGGCAGCACAATTCAAAATTGCAAAAATATGGAACCAACCATACATTAGAAATTCAAACAACTTGATTTTCTAATCTTTGTGCATATTATTCTCCTAGATCAACCTAAAGGAGGAGAGGACTGTCAGTGGCAATTAACTTCTTTGTAGTGGGCATAATTTTCTATGGTGACCAGCCACCAATCAGTGGATAAATAAAATGTGGTACATGTGCATCATGAACTACTACTCAGCCATAAAAAGGAACAAAATAATGTCTTTTGCAGCAACTTAGATGGACTGGAGGCCATTATTCTAAGTGAAGCAACTCAGGAATGGAAAACCAAACTTGTAAGTGGGAGCTAAGCTACGGGTATGCAAAAGCATACGGAGTGGTATCATGGACATTAGATACTCATAAGGGGAGGGGGAATAATGTTGAGGGGGAAGAAAACCTACATGTCAGGTACAAAGTACACTACTTAGGTGATGGATGCACTAAAATCTCCAGCTTCACCAGTATATGATTCATGCATATAAACAAAAACCACTTGTACCCCAAAAGCTATTGAAATAAAAAATATACATATATTTAAAAATCAGATATCCACTCAAGAAAAAAATTATAAATTTTTGTTATATTTTAAATTACAAAATATAAGATAAACAAATTTCAGAATGGATACACATTTCGATTTCTTATTGGTGTCCACCAAGAACATACAATTTTTAAAGGACAAAAGTCACATGACTAAAAATTTATGAAAAAGTGTGCAAACCTATTGGAAATAGAGAGAATAGCATAAAAAGTCCATAAATAAATCCAAGCATATATGGCCTACTAATTTTGGACAGGGACAACAAAAAGACACAATGAAAAAGAGTTGCCTCTTCAATAAATGGTGCTAGAAAAAAACTGTATTTCCACATATAAAGGAATAAAACCAAATCCTTATCTTACACCATACACAAAAATCAACTTAAAATGGATTAAAGACCTAAATGTAAGACCATAAAACTCTTGAAATAAAACGTAAGAGAAAGAGAAGAGAATATAGCTCCTTGACATTGGCCTTGGCAGCAATTCCTTGGATAGTACACTAAAAGGTCATGCTACAAAAGCAAATATAAATAGATAGGACAACATCAAGTGAAAATGTTTCTGCACAGCAAAGGAAACAAATGTTTCTGCACAGCAAAGGAAACAAATGTTTCTTCACAGTAAAGGAAAAAAATGAAAAAGCAACCTAGGGATGGGAAAGAAATATTTGCAAACTATATATATGATAAAAGGTTAATATTCAAAATTTACGTAAAAAGCCATACAACTCAATAGTAAGAAAACATATAACTCAATAATAAATGGACAAAATGCCTGAATAGATAGTTCTCCAAAGATGACATAAAAATGGCCAACAGGTATGGGACAAGGTGCTCACCGTTACTAATCATGAGAACAGAATAATGCAAATCAAAACTACAATGAAATATCGCTTTATATTCCTTAAAGTGGTTATTATTTAAAAGATGAGTTAACCAGTGTTGTCAAGAGTGTGTTCTTATGCACTATTGGTGGACTATAAATTGGTGCAGCCATTAAGAAAAACACTAGAAAGGTACCATGTAACAAACTTTCAGAGGGATCCCCTGAACCTAAAAGCTAAAAAAAAAGTTTCCACCCCAAAATTAAAGATAAAACTACCATTACCATATGATCCAGCAATCCTTCTTCTGGGTATATACCCAAACAAAATGAAACTACCACCTTGTAAAAATATCTGCACTCCCATGTTCATTGAAGCATTATGCACAATTACCAAGATGCAAAAACAGTCTAGGTGTCCATCAACAGAACAATGAAAAAGGAAACTGTAATGTGTACACACATACACACACACACAGAGAATATAATTCAGCCTTTAAAAAGGAGATATTCAGTTGTACCCTAAATCTCAACATCGCACAATATATCCAGGTAACAAATCTGCACATGTGCCCCCTAAATCTAAAATAAAAGTTGAAATTATAAAAAACAGAAAAATAAAAATAAAAGGAGATCTTGCCATTTGCCACTACATGGATGTACCTGGAAAACATTAAGCTAAATAAAATAAGCCAGACACAAAGAGAAAAACATTGCATGACCTCACTTATATGTGGGCAAAAGGGTCAAATACATAGACGTAGAGAATAAAACAGCAGTTACCAAGGACAAAGTGGGAAGGAGAAAATGGAGAGATATAAGTCAAAGTGTACAAAGTATAAAATATGTAGGATAAACAAGGCTAAAGATCTAACGTACAACATGAAGACTGTAGTTGCTAACAGTGTATAGAATTCAGAATTTTTGCTAAATGACTAGATTATAGATGTTCTTGCCACAGAGTGAAAAATAAGTAACTATATGAGGTGATACATATGTTAATTTGTTTCACCATGGTAACCATTTTATATATACATTTATATACACACAGAAATACATATATAATTCTCATAGCATTATGTTGTATACCTTAAATATACACAATTAAATTTATTTTAAAAAATAAGAGAAAACTCATAACATGAAAAAAATTATTAACTCATCATGTAATATCAACTGAGCAGTGTGCTAGAAGCTCTGAAGGCACAGAAGAAATGAAAAAAGACATCACACAGATTTAATAAATATGAGTATTTGTCTGCAAATACAGATGTAACATCACGTTTTAGTTGCTACCAGTAACAAAATTTTCATTTAAATTCTACCTTGCCTCTGGGTTGGCAAAAATATTCAAATAAGTCATTTTGGGGAATTCTTTCCACAAATTTTTCATGTCAAAGCTATCTAGACTCCACCAGGCACATGCAGAGTATGTCCAGAAATAAAGTAGTGACAATGGAAGATTGCACTGGTTATCAGCTACCCACTCAGAGGTTGTCGGGTAACTGCTGAGTCTGCACACACTCAGTGCTGGGACTCTACCATTCCCATCACAAAGAGGCACTGTAGTGTGGGATTCTGGTGTGGCCACTCACCTCCATTTGCAACCACACTGTTAGGAGTTCTCTGATTCCATGGGGTATCCTAAAGGTGAGTACTGGGTTCTGGTTCCCCCAGGACCCACAGGCATTGCTCCACCCTCACCCTTTCCAAATAATTTATTTTGATAAACTCTTTAGCTCCTCCACAGACCCTCTAGTTCTATTGTCAATTTAACTTTTGAAAAAAAAAAAATAGTATTAAGCTTCTTTTGCTTGTCACCTTGAAAATACCTTCCAAGGGGTCAAAAAGTAAACTCATGACAACCCACAGGAAAGTGGGAAAGAGGATATTTCAGAAAATCATCCATAATGGATACCATGAGTTTATCCAGTCTTATTCTTGTGCCTAATGAAATGTTTCATAGCCCAATTTGAGGAAGACTAGATGCCGTCTATTACTATGCATCACCCCAAAAGAGAGTGGTCAGTTCATAAAACGTGACGTTTCATGGAAGAGACCGTCCCACAGATCTTCATGAGTCTTTAAAGCTACAGAGCAGTAGCTGTGGCCCAACAGAAAATATTTTTACTGGAGAAGTATAGTGAGCACAACTATAGAAAAATCTACTGTGGTGAGATGAGTGAATGGGTTTCCTTTCCCTTTGACTTGAAGTAACAGAACCATTCTTCCAAGACCTAGTTAATATTTTTGCAGCGATTATCATTTTGAAATAGGACTATCAGTGAACATCTGTAGCTCACTCTTTGTTTTCTAGTGTTTCTGGAATTGAATTTTATAAAAAGAAATAAATCAGAGAACTAATGAATGCATTTGAAATAGGTAAGGAAATGCTGGAAATTATGGCTAATTCTCTCTCCTAATTGTGGGAAAGGAGCTGCTTCTTGGACATGGACATGCCCGTTATCCAAATCCTCCTGAGTCATGTAGCCATAGGTATTTTTCTTAAAGTCATGTGCTATAAATCATGATACTAATAATTTGCTGGATATAATACCATGGTATTAAGACTGAATCCAGTCTTTTGTTTTTCCAGTTATTTATTTTTTTATTTTATTGCATTTTAGGTTTTGGGGTACATGTGCATTTTAGGTTTTGGGGAACATGGAGTGCATGTTGCAAGATTGTTGCATAGGTACACACGTGGCAGTGTGATTTGCTGCCTTCCTCCCCATCACCTACATCTGGCATCTCTCCCCTTGCTCTCTCTCCCCAACTCCCCACTCCCCACCATCCCTCCCCTATGGCCCCCCAACTGACCCCAGTGTGTGGTGTTCCCCTCCCTGTGTCCATGTGTTCTCATTGTTCAACACCCGCCTATGAGTGAGAACATGCAGTGTTTGATCCTCTGCTCTTCTGTCAGTTTGCTGAGAATGATAGTTTCCAGGCTCATCCATGTCCCTACAAAGGACACAAACTCATCGTTTTTGATGGCTACATAATATTCCATGGTGTATATGTGCCCCATTTTCCCTGTCCAGTCTATCATCGATGGGCATTTGGGTTGGTTCCAGGTCTTTGCTATTGTAAACAGTGCTGCAATGAACATTTGTGTGCACATGTCCTTATAGTAGAATGATTTATAATCCTTTGGATACATACCCAGTAATATATCCAGTAATGGGATTGCTGGGTCAAATGGAATTTCTATTTCTATGTCCTTGAGGAATTGCCACACTGTCTTCCACAATGGTTGAACTAATTTACACTCCCACCAACAGTGTAAAAGTGTTCCTATTTCTCCACATCCTCTCCAGCATCTGTTGTCTCCAGATTTTTTAATGATCCCCATTCTAACTGGTGTGAGATGGTATCTCAATGTAGATTTGATTTGCATTTCTCTGATGGCCAGTGATGATGAGCATTTTTTCATATGTTTGTTGGCCTCATGTATGTCTTCTTTTGTAAAGTATCTGTTCATATCCTTTGCCCACTTTTGAATGGGCTTGTTTTTTTCTTGTAAATCTGTTTTAGTTCTTTGTAAATTCTGGATATCGGCCCTTTGTCAGATGGGTAAACTGCAAAAACTTTTTCCCATTCTGTTGGTCGCCGATTCACTCTAATGACAGTTTCCTTTGCTATGCAGAAGCTGTGGAGTTTGATTAGGTCCCATTTGTCACTTTTGGCTTTTGTTGTCATTGCTTTTGGTGTTTTGGTCATGAAGTCCTTGCCTACACCTATGTCCTGAATGGTTTTGCCTAGATTTTCTTCTAGGGTTTTATGGTGTTAGGTCTTATGTTTAAGTCTTTAATCCATCTGGAGTTAATTTTAGTGTAAGGTGTCAGGAAGGGGTCCAGTTTCTGCTTTCTGCACATGGCTAGCCAGTTTTCCCAACACCATTTATTAAACAGGGAATCCTTTCCCAATTGCTTGTTTTTGTCTGGTTTGTCAGGGATCAGATGGTTGTAGATATGCTGTGAGGCCTCCGAGACCTCTGTTCTGTTCCGTTGGTCTATATCTCTGTTCTGGTACCAGTACCATGCTGTTTTGATTTCTGTAGGCTTATAGTATAGTTTGAAGTCCGGTAGTGTGATGCCTCCCTCTTTGTTCTTTTTGCTTAGAATTGACTTGGCTATGAGGGCTCTCTTTTGGTTCCATATGAACTTTAAGGTGGTTTTTTCCAGTACTGTGAAGAAGGTCATTGGTAGTTTGATGGGGATAGCATTGAATCTGTAAATTACTTTGGGCAGTATGGCCATTTTCACGATATTGATTTTTCCTAACCATGAACATGGAATGTTTCTTCATCTGTTTGTGTCCTCTCTTATTTCGTTGAGCAGTGGTGTAGTTCTCCTTGAAGAGGTCCTTTACATTCCTTGTTAGTTGTATTCCTAGGTATTTTATTCTCTTTGTGGCAATTGTGAATGGCGGTTCGTTCTTGATTTGGCTCTCTTTAAGTCTGTTATTGGTGTATAGGAATGCATGTGATTTTTGCACATTGATTTTGTATCCTGAGACATTGCTGAAGTTGCTTATCAGTTTCAGGAGATTTTGGGCTGAGACAATGGGGTCTTCTAGATATACAATCATGTCATCTGCAAATCGAGACAATTTGACTTCCTCCTTTCCTATTTAAATACCCTTTATTTCTTTTTCTTGCCTGATTGCTCTGGCTAGAATTTCTAGCACTATATTGAATAGGAGTGGTGAGAGAGGGCATCCCTGTCTAGTGCCAGATTTCAAGGGGAATGCTTCCAGTTTTTGCCCATTCAGTATGATATTGGCTGTTGGTTTGTCGTAAATAGCTTTTATTATTTTGAGATACGTTCCATCAATACCTAGCTTATTAAGGGTTTTTAGCATAAAGGGCTGTTGAATTTTGTCAAAGGCCTTCTCTGCATCAATTGAGATAATCATGTGGTTTTTGTCATTGGTTCTATTTACGTGGTGAATTACGTTTATAGACTTGCATATGTTGAACAAGCCTTGCATCCCCGGGATGAAGCCTACTTGATCATGGTGGATAAGCTTTTTGACGTGCTGTTGCAATTGGCTTGCCAGTATTTTATTCAAGATTTTTGCATCTATGTTCATCATGGATATCGGCCCGAAGTTTTCTTTTCTTGTTGAGTCTCTGCTGGGTTTTGGAATCAGGATGATGTTGGTCTCATAAAATGATTTGGGAAGAATTCCCTCTTTTTGTATTGTTTGGAATAGTTTCAGAAGGAATGGCACCAGCTCCTCTTTGTATGTCTGGTAGAATTCGGCTGTGAATCCATCTGGACCTGGGCTTTTTTGGGTGGTAAGCTCTTAATTGCTGCCTCAACTTCAGACCTTGTTATGGGTCTGTTCAGAGTTTTGGCTTCTGCCTGGTTTTGGCTTGGGAGGAGGCAAGTGTCCAGGAATTTATACATTTCTTCCAGGTTTACTAGTTTATGTGCATAGAGTTGTTTGTAATAATCTCTGATGATGGTTTGAATTTCTGTGGAATCTGTGGTGATATCCCCTTTATTGTTTTTTATTGCATCAATTTGGTTATTCTCTCTTTTCTTTTTTATTAATCTGGCTAGTGGTCTGTCTATTTTGTTGATCTTTTCAAAAAAACAGCTCCCGGATTTATTGATTTTTTGAAGGGTTTTTTGTGTCTCTATCTCCTTCAGTTCTGCTCTGATCTTAGCTATTTCTTGTCTTCTGCTAGACTTTGAGTTTTTTTATCTTGCTCCTCTAGCTCTTTCAATTTTGATGATAGGGTGTCAATTTTTGATCTCTCCTTGCTTCTCATGTGGGCACTTATTGCTATATATTTTCCTCTGGAGACTGCTTTAAATGTGTCCCAGAGATTCTGGTATGTTGTGTCTTCATTCTCGTTGGTTTCGAAGAACACTTTATTTCTGTCTTCATTTCATTGTTTATCCAGTCAACATTCAAGAGCAAGTTGTTCACTTTCCATGAAGCTGTGTGGTTCTGGGTTAGTTTTTGAATTCTGAGTTCTAACTTGATTGCACTGTGGTCTGAGAGACTGTTTGTTATAATTTCCGTTCTTTTGCATTTGCTGAGGAGTGATTTCCTCCCAATTATGTGGTCACTTTTAGAGTAGGTGTGATGTGGTGCTAAGAAGAATGTATATTCTGTGGATTTGGGTGGAGAGTTCTGTAAATGTCTATTAGGTTTGCTTGGTCCAGGTCTGAGTTCAAGTCCTGGATATCCATGTTAATTTTCTGTCTGGTTGATCTGTCTAATATTGACAACGGGGTGTTAAAGCCTTCCACTATAATTGTGTGGGAGTCTAAGTCTCTTTGTAAGTCATTAAGAACCTGCCTTATGTATCTGGGTGCTCCTGTATTGGGTGCATATATATTTAGGATCGTTAGCTCTTCTTGTTGCATTGATCCTTTTACGATTATGTAATGTCCTTCTTTGTCTCTTTTGATCTTTGTTGCTTTAAAGTCTATTTTATCAGAGATGAAAATTGCAACTACTGCTTTTTTTTGCTCTCCATTTGCTTGGTAAATCTTCCTCCATCCCTTTATTTTGAGCCTTTGTGTATCCTTGCATGTGAGTTTGGTTTCGTGGATACAGCACACCGATGGGTTTTGGCTTTTTATCCAATTTGCCAGTCTGTGTCTTTTGATTGGGGCATTTAGTCCATTTACATTTAGGGTTAATGTTGTTATGTGTGAATTTGATACTGCCATTTTGGTGCTAGCTGGCTGTTTTGCCCATTAGTTGATGCAGATTCTTCATTGTGTTGATTCTCTTTACCATTTGGCATGTTTTTGGAGTGGCTGGTACTGGTTGTTTCTTTATATGTGTAGAGCCTCTTTCAGGAGCTCTTGTAAAGCTGGCCTGGTAGTGACAAAATCTCTGAGTACTTGCATGTTGCCAAAGGATTTTATTTTTCCTTCACTTATGAAGCTTAGTTTGGCTGGATAGGAGATTCTGGGTTGAAAGTTCTTTTCTTTAATGATGTTGAATATTGGCCCCCACTCTCTTCTGGCTTGTAGGGTTTCTGCTGAGAGATCTGCTGTGAGTCTGATGGGCTTCCCTTTGTGGGTAACCCGACCTTTCTCTCTGTCTGCCCTTAGTATTTTCTCCTTCATTTCATCCCTGGTGAATCTGACGATTATGTGCCTTGGGGTTGCTCTTCTTGACGAATATCTTTGTGGTGTTCTCTGTATTTCCTGGACTTGCATATTGGCCTGCCTAGATAGGTTGGAGAAGTTTTCCTAGATAATATCCTCAGGAGTATTTTCCAGCTTGGATTCATTCTCTTTGTTGCATTCAGGTATGCCTATCAAACGTAGATTAGGTCTTTTCACATAGTCCCACATTTCTTGGAGACTTTGTTCATTCCTTTTTACCCTTTTTTCTCTATTCTTGCCTTCCCATTTTATTTCATTGAGTTGACCTTCGACCTCTGATATCCTTTCTTCTGCTTGGCCAATTCGGCTGTTGATACTTGTGCATGCTTCGCGAAGTTCTCATGTTGTGTTTTTCAGCTTCATCAATTCACTTATTTTCCTTTCTGTTTTGTCCATTCTTGTTAGCATTTCATCAAATCTTTTCTCAAGGTTCTTAGTTTCTTTGCAGTGGGTTAGAACATGTTCTTTTAGTTCAAAGAAGTTTCTTACTACGCACCTTCTGAAGTCTGGTTCTGTCATTTCATCACACTCGTTCTCCATCCAACCTTGTTCCCTTGCTGGTGAGGAGTTGTGATCCATTGTAGGAGAAGCGATGTTCTGGTTTCAGGTGTTTTCATCCCTTTTGCACTGGTTTCTTCCCATCTTCATGGATTTATCCACCTGTCATCTTTCTAGTTGCTGGCTTTCAGATTGGGTCTCTGAGTGGACGTTCTGTTTGCTGATGATGAGGTTATTTCTGTTTCTTAGTTTTCCTTCTAACAGTCTGGTCCCTCTGCTGTAGGTCTGCTGAGGTCCACTCCAGGCCCTGCTTGCCTGGGGATCACCTGCAGCAGCTGCTGAACAGTAAGGGTTGTTACCAGTTTTCTTATTCTGCTATTTTTGTCCCAGAAGGATACCCGCCAAGTGTCAGTCTGATCTCTCCTTTTTAAGGTGGCTCTTTCGATATACAGGGGTCAGGGAGCTGCTTGAGGAGACAGTCTGTTCTTTATAGGAGCTCAAATGCTGAGCTGTGAGCTCCGTTGTTCATTCAGAGCTGCTGGGCAGGTACGTTTAGGTCTGCTGCAGCAGAACTCATAAACTGCTTTTTGTTCCCAGATGCTCTGTCCCAGGGATTTAGGGCTTTATTTATGAGTTTCTGTTATGCTGCTGCCTTCTTTTTTTTCCCCTTCAGAGCTGCCCTGCCTAGCAAGGAGGCAGCCTAGTCACTGTCTGCCTGTAGAGGCTTTGCTGAGCTGCTGTGGGCTCCACCCAGCTGCCGAGTGAACTTCCCTGCAGTCCTGTTTATATGGGTGTAGTTAGAACTGCCTCGGCAATGGTGGCCCACCTCTGTATTGGCAGAGTCTCTCTGTAGTGGCGTGTTGCCTTGGCAGCAGCAGGTTGCCTTAGCAATGGCAGGTTGCCTCAGCAACGGTGGGCTTCCTCAGCATTGGCTGGCTACCTCCGTAGTGTTGGAGTGCCTCGGTAATGGCGTATGCCCTCTCCCCCAGAGAGCTGGACCATCCCGGATTCACCTGGGCTTGCTGTGAAACTCTCAATCCAGAGAGTTTCTGATTTCTGTTCTTTTGTGGGGTGGGACCAGCCAAGCCTGATCGCCTGGCTCCCTGCCTCAGAGCCTGTTTTTTTTTAAGTTGGTGTTCCAGTGGCCTGTTGAAGAGGCGCCGGGATCTGTGTGTGTTTTCCTGTGAGGCGACTCATTGCACTGGCTTAAACAGTGGCACTGAGATTCATGGGGCTTGTTTTGCCCTGGAATCTACTGTCCTGGTTCCCTGTTAAGTCCCCTTTTTAAACAGATGAATGGGTGACTTCCTGTGGCTCCAATCGCCAGCAAAAAGGGCACCCGGAACAGTGTATTTTGTATGGAGAACCACTGCCCCAGGGCGCTGACAAAGCAGCCGTGCAGGACAAAGCAGCGGCACCGGCCGACACAGCCGCACTGGCCAAAACAGCCGCGCTGGCAACCCATGGAGCTCCTCCGCCTGGGAATTTCCTAGTCTATGGGCAATAAAAATGTGGCATCCACTCACCCTCTGTGCTTTCACTGGGAGCTGCAATCCTGAGCTGTTCCTAAACGGCCATCTTGGATCCCCCTGAATCCAGTCTTTACAAAGAACAGTACATAAAATAAGTGCAGCTAAAGAAACACAAATACCACAAGGTCTAACTTATTTGTGGAATCTAAAAACATCAAACTCAGAAGTGTGCTGCCAGCATGATGACAGAATAGGAAGTCGTCCACTTGTATTCCCCAGAACAAGAATTCTGTACCCACCAACAGAGAAAAACCTCTGCAGGAGCTGGGGATTGAGGTAGATGTTTGTGAAACCCCAGTGGATCCAAAGACTTTAGCAGGTCATTTTGAGAGTGCAGACCCACACCCAGGTGGCAGGCCTGCCAATCATGCTCTGCCATTGAAAGTCTGAAAAAGCCTCACTCCAAAAGGGCTTAGGTACCGCCTTGTATGGCCTTCACCCTGGAACCAAAACTACCTGCCAAAGCCTCCAGGAGGAATCACAATAGTGTCTTGGCAAAAAGGCTTGACTGCCCACCAACATTGGTCTCAGCAGTGGACTGAAAAGTTACCCTATAAAAGCTACAGTTCCCCTCAACTGTGGTCACAGCTTGGCACTGCTTGGCCTCAGAAGGGGCGCTCATGTGTGACAGTAGGATCCTCTAACCTCATTAAGGTAGTAGGAAACTGAGGGAGGCCCAGACAGTTAGAGGAGCATAGCTTAATCAGCACAGCCAGCTAGTGGAAACCCTTGGTTCTAAGATCCTGAACAAAACAAGGATGCCCATTTTTACTATTTTTAGTCAACATAATATTGAAAGTCCCAGCCAGAGCAATTAGGCAAGAGAAACAAATAAAGGGCATCCAAATTGGAAATGAAGAAGTCAAATTATCTTGTTTGCAGAAGACAATTTTTTTCGTGGGAGTTTAATCTTTTCACTGACAAATAAGATTTATTATTTGTCAAATCAACACTTCAGAGTTCTTTGGGTTTTTTTTTCCATTTATTTATTTTATTGCATTTTAGGTTTGGGGGTACATGCAAAGAACATGCAAGATTGTTGCATAGACACGTGGCAGTGTGATTTGCTGCCTTCCTTCCCATCACCTACATCTGGCATCTCTCCCCTTGCTATTTCTCCCCAACTCCCCACAGAGTTCTTTGTTTTTTATTGACACCTAATATTTTACATGTTTATGGAGTACATATGAGTATTTGTTACACGCATGGAATGAGTAATAACCAAGCCAGGGTAATCTGGGATATCCATCACCATGCATGTATGCATGTTTCTCATTTTTGAGTGTTGTTATCATTTCCAGCCTTCTCTTCCAGTTACTTTGCAATATACGTAATAGTATTGCTGCATATTATCACCCTAGTCAAACATTAGGATTCTATCAAACATTAGGATTATTTCTTCAATGTAACTGCATGTTTATATCCATAAACAACCTCTCTTCACCTCCTCTTCCCAGTTCCTGATATCTATCTTATTCTTGATGTCCATGAGATCAAGTTTTTACCTCCCACATATGAGTATGTATCCCACATGTAGTATGTATCATTGTGTGGCCATCTTGTGTCACTTATCATAATGACACCCAGTTCCATTTGTGTTGCTGGAAAAGGATTCCATTATTTTTAATGGCTGAATAGTGTATGTGTATATATGTGTGTGGGTATGTGTGTGGGTGTGAGTACATGTGGGTGTGTATCCAGAAAACAAATGCTGCATCATATAAACACACACACACACACACACACACACACACACACACACACACCATTTTTCTTGTCCAATCAGCCATTGATGAACACTTAGATTGATTCCATATCTGTGCTATTGGGAATAATGCTGTGATGAACCTGTGAGTCAGGTATCGCTTTGAAACAATAATTTCTTTTCTTTTGAATAGATAACCTGTAGTGGGATTGCTGCCTCATGTGGTAGTTTTATTTTTATTTTTTCTGAGAAATGTTTATACTGTTTTCTATATGGTTGCACTAATTTACATTCCCACTGTGTCTAAGAGTATCTTTTTCTCTGCATCCTCACCAGCATCTGTGTGTGTGTGTGTGTGTGTGTGTGTGTGAGAGAGAGAGAGTGTGTGTGTGTGTTTATGTGTGTGTCTGTCTTTTTAATGATAAATATTCTGTGGTGAGATATCTCATTGTGGTTTTGATTTACAATCCCTGATAATTAGTGTTTTTCATATACTATTGGTCATTTGTATGTCTTCTTTTGAAAACTTTTGTCCATTTTTAGTGGGATTGTTTGGTTTTCTACAGTTGAATTGTTATTCTTGTATAGAATACATATTAGTCCCCTTCAGGTGAGCACTTTGCAAATATTTTCTCCCATTCAAGTGATTTGCACTTCCCTTATATTAGGTGGTGTTGAGCAGATTTTCATATACCTATTAGTCATTTGTACATCTTCTTTTTTTTTAGGTAAGATTTTATTTATTGTGATGGGTTTGCTTGTCTGTTCATAAGTTCATTCCAGTCTGGAACACAGGAAGATAATGCTACCTGCATGGTTGCTGCACCTTTTAGTCGCTTTCTTTCCTTTGTTTTTAACTGGGTGAAGGTAGAAAACCCTAATTCACACAAACTAGTAGTTGTGAATGGCCGTAATGGCAGGACACTCTTTCTACTCAACAATGGAAAGTCTTCTTTTACCTTAATCCAAAATGCTAATAAACTTAAGGTGTCATAATCATTCTTTAATGTACATGAAGAACTAAGCTGCAGTAATTCATTCTCTTCTTCAGGCACCAAGGTTAGCTCAATTATTGATTCAGGGTTTCAAAAAGCAAATGGATCTTTTACCCAACTGTTTTCCCTTAATGTTTCAAATTTTTCTTCTGGAAAGAAATGGTTAAAAGTTTGAGATAGAGAAGTGAGATGCAACAATATCTCTAATTTTACTTCTTTCAAAATGTTTTCATTAATAATATTCTCTTGTCTTGCTTAAGATAACAATAATGTTTTTCGAAATCCCTGGATAAGTTCAACATGTTGGAATATGTCACTGTTTTTCCCCTGTAGTTTTAAACTCAGTTCATTAAGAATGCTTTAAGGACACGTGCACACGAATGTTCATTGCAGCACTGTTTACAATAGCAAAGACCTGGAACCAACCCAAATGCCCATCGATGATAGACTGGATAGGGAAAATGTGGCACATATACACCATGGAATACTATGCAGCCATCAAAAACAATGAGTTCGTGTCCTCTGTAGGGACATGGATGAACCTGGAAACCATCATTCTCAGCAAACTGACACAAGAGCAGAAAATCAAACACCGCGTGTTCTCACTCATAGGTGAGTGTTGAACAATGAGAACACATGGACACACTGGGGTCTGTTGGGGGGAAATAGGGGAGGGACAGTGCGGGGGGCGGGGCGTTAGGGAGAGATAGCATGGGGAGAAATGCCAGGTATAGGTGATGGGGAGGAAGGCAGCAAATCACACTGCCATGTGTGTACCTATGCAACAATCTTGCATGTTCTTCACATGTACCCCAAAACCTAAAATGCAATTTAAAAAGTCAGTTAAAAATGCCAATTTTGTTACCCAAATATCATCTTCAAAAATATTTGCCAAATGAAATTTTTTTCAATGAGAAAAAAGTGAATCTCATTCCTGAGCTCATAAACCATGCTTAGTATTTTCCCTTAAGACAATCAACAAACTTTGGTATGATACAGTAAGTGGGTATGATTAGTTCCAATCTCTGAACAAAATGTTTCAAGAAGCCAGCTATTCAGTAAGCTTCCTTTAATAAAATTAACAACTTTCACTGCAGTCTTCAATACTTCCATGAGATTTTGTGGAATTTCTCAGGATGTTAAACCTTTACTATGTATAAAACAATGATTCCACACAATACGATTATTAGCAAATTCCGGCCATTTTTTAATTACTCTGCTATGTTTTCCAGTTATGGCTGCTGTGCCATCACTTGTAATTCCTTTACAGTATTCCAGTTAAATTTATATTGGCTAACCATGTGCCTTTCTAATTCTGTAAAAATATCTAATCCACTTAGGTGTGAGGTTAAATTTTAAAAACGTTTTTTTAAATTCTCCATAAAGTCATTTTGCCACGCATATCTGACATAAACTAAAAGTGTTGTGCAGCTTCCAATATCAGTGATTTCATCAAGCTGGATTGCAAAACCTATGACAGACTGTAACAGAGTGTTTTGCATTGTTCCTTTCTTTTTTCTCCTGCTCTCCTACTCCCCACCCACCAACGCACGCACAATGCACACGATCATTTTAGTGATTTCCATTTTCAACAATCTTTCTTCTTTCGAAGAAAGAAGAAAAACAGATGTTTTCTGGGGGTGTTAGTTAGTGAATAGTGTGTTCAATTGTTACCTATGGGAGTTGATTGTCAGCAATGGCAAACACACACCCAGGTAGAGGAACAGCACTGCACCGTGTTCTCTGGACCCACTCAGGCTGCTGCATTCTTTTTTTTAATATATGTAGTTTAAGTTCTGGGATACATGTGAAGAATGTGCAGGTTTCTTACATAGGTATGCATGTGCCATGGTGGTTTGCTGCACCCATCAGTCCATCATCTACATTAGGTATTTCTCCTAATGCTATTCCTCCCCTAGCCCCCCAGCCACCAACAAGCCCTGGTGTGTGATGCTCCCCTACCTGTGTCCATGTGTTCTCATTGTTCAACTCCCATTTATAAGTGAGAACATGCTGTGTTTGGTTTTCTGTTCTTGTGTTAGTTTACAGAGAATGATGGTTTGCAGCAAAGGACATGAACTCACCTTTTTTAATGGCTGCATACTATTCCATGATGTATATGTGTCACATTTTCTTTATTCAGTCTATAATTGATGGGCATTTGGGTTGGTTCCAAGTCTTTGCTATTGTAAACAGTGCTGCAATGAACATACATGTGTATATGTCTTTATAGCAGAATGATTTATAATTCTTTGGGTATATACCCAGTAGTTGGATTGCTGGGTCAAATGGTATTTCTATTTCTAGATCCTTGAGGAATCAGTGTGGTGATTGAGGAATCACCACACTGTCTTCCACAATGGTTGAACTGATTTACATTCCCAACAACAGTCTAAAAGTGTTTCTATTTCTCCACATCCTCTCTAGCATCTGTTGTTCCCTAACTTTTTAATGATTGCCATCCTAACTGGTGTGAGATGGTATCTCATTGTGGTTTTGATTTGCGCTTCTCTAATGACAAGTTATAATAAGCTTTTTTTCATATGTTTGTTGCCTGCATAAATGTCTTCTTTTATACATCTATTAAGCAAGTTTTATATGCAAACCTTTATGTTTAAGTGGTGTAGGCAGTTAAATCAATTCCAAAGTGTGAGCAGATATTTGTACAATATGCAACATTATTTAATTTACCACTCTATATGTTAGCCAGAAAGAAGCATGGGACATTTCGTTTCTAACCCTTTGGGTATTTGCCACCTTAGAAGGGAAAGGGCATTTATGGAATGATTTGGATAACTCTCCTCTCTCAAAAAGATTGTTAAATGGATGCCCATCAGATATAAGTTGAAACATAACTTTATAATACCAAACGATTATGCATTTGTTGTTATATCTTTGCTTTTGTGATTTGTAATTTGTCATATCAGAAACTGATTTGATGCCTCATGCATGCCTTTTCAATTTGGGAAGGAGGCTTTAGAGAAAATAAGATACACTTTATGTCATTGCCTATGACACCTTTTTTAGGAATACATTATGGTGAAAAGAGATAACTGCTTCCAAATTAGCTTGCCTAATATCAGGAATATTGTTGGCAAAAATTAATTTAAACAATGGCAAGAATAACGTGAAATGATCTGGTTGCTGTTTCAGAAGTTTAGATTCTAACAAGAGCACTGTATGGACAGATAGGAAATCCTCTTCAAGTAAATGAAATAACATTTTGTTAGGAATGAGAGACAAAATAAACGTGTACAAAATATTTTTTAATGTCATCTTTTGAGAAGTGTCTGTTCATATCCTTTACCCACTTTTTGATGGGTTGTTTGGTTTTTTTTCTTGTAAATGTGTTTCAGTTCTTTGCAGATAATGGATATTAGACCTTTGTCAGATAGGTAGATTGCAAACATTTTCTCCCATTCTGTAGGTTGCCTGTTCACTCTCATGATAGTTTCTTTTCTGTGCAGAAGCTCTTTAGTTTGATTGGATCCCATCTGTCAATTTTGGCTTTCATTGCCATTGCTTTTGGTGTTTTAGTCATGAAGTCTTTGCCCATGCCTATGTCCTGAATGGTATTGCCTGGGTTTTCTTCTAAGGTTTTTATGGATTTAGGTCTTACATTTAAGTCTTTAATCCATCTTGAGTTAATTTTTGCATAAGGTGTAAGGAAGAGGTCCAGTTTCAGTGTTCTGCTTATGGCTAGCCAGTTTTCCCAACACCATTTATTAAATAGGGAATCCTTTCCCCATTGCTTGTTTTTGTCAAGTCTGTCAAAGATCAGATGGTTGTACATGTGTGGTGTTATTTCTGAGGCTGCTGTTCTGTTCCATTAGTTTATATATCTGTTTTGGTACCATTACCATGCTGTTTTGGTTACTGTAGCCTTGTAGTATAGTTTGAAGTCAGGTAGCATGATGCCTCCAGCTTTGTTCTTTTGCTTAGGATTGTCTTGGCTATGCAGGCTCTTTTTTGGTTCCATATGAAATCTAAAGTAGTTTTTTCTAATTCTCTGAAGAAAGTCAATGGTAGCTTGCTAGGGATAGCATTGAATCTATAAATTACTTTGGGCAGTATGGCCATTTTCACGATATTGATTCTTCCTACCCATGAGCATGAAATGTTTTCCATTTGTTTATGTCCTCTCTTATTTCCTTGAGCAGGTTTGTAGTTCTCCTTGAAGAGGTTCTTCACATCCCTTGTAAGTTGTATTCCTAAGCATTTTATTCTCTTCATAGCAATTCTGGCATTCTGGTTTTGGGAATTTTCAGCCTTTTTGCACTGAGTTCTCCCCATCTTGATGGCTTTATCTATTTTTGGTCTTTGATGTTGGTGACCTTTGGATGGGGTTTCCAAGTGGATGTGCTTTTTGTTGACGATGCTATTCCTTTCTGTTTGTCCATTTTCCTTCTAACAGTCAGGCCCCTCTGCTGCAGGTCTACTGGAGTTTGCTGGAGGTCCACTCCAGACCCTGTTTGCCTGGTTATCACCAGCAGGGGCTGCAGAATAGCAAAGATTGTTGCCTGTTTCTTCCCCTGGAAACTTTATCCCAGAGGGGCACTTACCAGATGCCAGCCAGAGCTCTCCTGTATGAGGTGTCTGTTGGCTCCTGCTGGGATGTGTCTCCTAGTCAGTAGACACGGGGGTCAGGGACCTACTTGAGGAGGCAGTCTGAACCTTAGCAGAGCTCAAACGCCATGCTGGGTGATCCACTGCACAGAGCCGGCAGGCAGGGACATTTAAGTCTGCTGAAGTTGCACTCACAGCTGCCCTTTCTCCCAGGTGCTCTGTCTCAGGGAGATGGGAGTTTTATCTATAAGCCCCTGACTGTGGCTGATGCCTTTTTTTCAGAGATGCCTGGCCTAGAGAAGAGAAATCTAGAGAGGCAGTCTGGATATCCAGACTGCCTGGGCTACCCAGACAGAGGCAGTCTTGGGTGGTCTCTGCCGAGTTTGAACCTCCTGGCAGCTATGTTTACACTGTGAGGGGAAAACCGTCTACTCAAGCCTCAATAATGGTGGACGCCCCTCTCCCCACCAAGCTTGAGCACCCCAGGTCAACTTCAGACTGCTGTGCTGGCAGCGAGAATTTCAAGCCAGTGGATCGTAGCTTCCTGGGCTCTGTCAGGGTGAAATCCGCTAAGCCAGACCACTCGGCTCCCTTGCTTCAGCCCCCTTTCCAGGGAAGTGAACAGTTCTGTCTCGCTGGTGTTATAGGTGCCACTGGGGTATGAAAAAAAAAAAAAAGGCCTGCAGCTATTTTGGTGTCTGTCCAAACAGCCATTCAGTTTTGTGCCTGAAACCCAGAGCCCTGGTGGCATAGGCACCCGAGGGAACCTCCTGGTCTGTGGGTTGCAAAGACCATGGGAAAAGCATAGTATCTGGACCGGGAAGCATCGCTCCTCAGGGCACAGCCCCTCAAGGCTTCCCTTGGCTAGGGAGGGAGTTCTCTGACCCCTTGTGCTTCCTGGGTGAGGTGACACCCCACCCTGCTTTGGCTCACCCTCTGTGGGCTTTACCCACTGTCTAACCAGTCCCAATGAGATGAACGAGGGACCCCACTTGGAAATGCAGAAGTCATCCGCCTTCTGCATTGATCTCACTGGGAGCTGCAGACCGGAGCTATTCCTATTCAGCCATCTTGCAAGCCACCATCTTTTCATTTTCTTTAAAATTGTCATATAGCTGAAGACATATAGTTTTCACAGCCTGATTCTTATCAGTAATGTTTGACGGTCCAATGGTCTATTTTCATTTTCTACTGTCTCTGTTCATTTCTGTCCAAGCTGGCAGTGTTTCTCCTGATACAATTCTATTAAAAATTTTCTAGGTCTCCTGTGAAACTTATTGGAGGGTCCACTTATTAAATAAAAGATATCTAAAAATCTCCCCGAGTAAACCCATCTCTTTATTAGGCTTCTATCAAGAAACAATGCCTTTAAGCTTCTTAAAAGTGATGTTTTTATTGAAAGGATCTGTGAGTCATTAAAATATTTAGAGAGCCTTTTGAACTGAGTAATAATCTGAGGCATCATGTAAGAGAGCTTTGATATTTTAACAAACGTTTTCGTTTTTTATTTGTATGAGTACATAGTAGGTGTATATATTTACGGGGCACATAAGATATTTTGATACAGGCATGAAATGTGTCATAATTACATCATGGAGAATGAGGTATCTATCCCCTCATGCATTTATCCTATGTGTTACAACCAATTCAATTATTTACATATTATTTTATATAAACAATATAAAATATTTATTTTATAACTAATTATGTATTATTTTAAATATTAGTTATTTTATAACTAATTATATATTATATATTATTTTATGTGAATAATATAAAATAACAAAAATATTAAAGTGCCTCAGTATTAGTATTTAATATTTTAGTTATTTTATATTATTTAACTAAATATTAATATCAAATCATTATTTTATATCGATATTTTAGTTAATATAGTAATTTTTAGTTATTTTATATTATTTATGTAAAATAATATGTAATGTACTACTATTATATATTTTAGTTCTTTTATAATGTACTATTAAGTTATTATTGACTATAATCACCCTGTTGGGCTACCAAATCCTAGGTCTTACTCATTCATTCCATTTTCTGGACTCATTAACTATCTCCACCTCCCTCAACCCTGGTCCTCCCACTACATTTCCCAGCCTCTGGTAACCATCCTTCTGCTCTCTGTCTCCATGAGTTCAGTTGTTTTGATTTTTAGATCTCACAGATAAGTTGGAACATGGATGCTTGTCTTACTGCAGCTTATTTCATGTAGCATGATGTCCTCCCGTTCCATTTAACAATGGATTTTTTTTAACATTCAACTCTTAGCTTATTCATGTTTAACGTTTTCTTCTTTTCTCTCTTTGCTTGCATTTTACTCTAAGCAGCAATATGAAACCAGGCTGTATTTTTAGCACTTTACCCAGAAATATCCTTATCAACAACACCCAGTTCATTAGGCATGTTTTCTGCTTTCCACATACCATATGGAAGAATATTGCTAAACATCTGCCATTCATAACAAGAAGTTATTTCCTCCAGTTTCCATGTTTTTCACATTGCTTTAAGTCTCACTCACAACCGCCTAAAAATCGCATAATGCCTCTAAAAATATTGTCAAGACTGTTTGAGCTTTATATAACTTTCTCATCAAAATCTTTCTAGTTTCAGGCCACTGCCCACTTCCAAAGCCACTTTCACATGTATAGATATTATTGGGATAGCACTCTGCTCCTAGTATCAAAAGATGTATGAATTAACTACTGCTGCAAAACAAATCACCCCACTATCTAGCCACTTATATAACAAACACTTACCTCACACAGTTTCTGAGGGTCTAGAATCCTAAAGCAATACCAATATTACAGATGCCTCTAGCTCAAGGTCTTTTATGATCAGTTGCAGTCAAGGTGTCAGCAGCGTTTGAATTTGTCTAAAGAACTGACTTGTGCTGGAGGATTTGCCTCAAGATGGCTCACTCTCTGGCTACTGTTGGAGGAAGACCTCAGTTCATTGTTAAAGGCCTCCTTTCAGGGAATGTCCTCATGGCATGGCATTTTGCCTGCCTAGGAGTAAATAATCCAAGAGACTGAGCCACCATGCTTTCTTATGGCTGTCTGCAAAGCCACACACCATCGCTTCTGTTTTGTTCAGTTACTCAGAAGTGAATCAGCAAGTCCAGCCCACACTCAGGTAGAAAAGAATTAAGCTCTAGAGTGAACTGGCAACCAACAAAATGGGAAAAAAATTTTGCAATCTACCCATCTGACAAAGGGCTAATTCCAGAATCTACAAAGAACTAAAACAGATTTACAAGAAAAAAACAAACAAATCCATTCAAAAGTGGGCAAAGGATATGAACAGACACTTTTCAAAAGAAGACGTATAATGAGGCCAACAAACATATGAAAAAATGCTCAGCATCACTGGTCATTAGAGAAATGCAAATCAAAACCACATTGAGATACCATCTCACGCCAGTTAGAATGGCGATCATTAAAAAATCTGGAGACAACAGATGCTGCAGAGGATCTGGAGAAATAAGAACACTTTTACACTGTTGGTAGGAGTGTAAATTAGTTCAGCCATTGTGGAAGATGGTATGGTGCTTCCTCAAGGACCTAGAAATAGAAATTCCATTAGACCCAACAATCCCATTACTGGATATATACCCAAAGGATTATAAATAGTTCTATTATAAAGACACATGCACACATATGTTCATTGCAGCACTGTTTACAATAGCAAAGACCCAGAACCAACCCAAATGCCCATCAATGACAGACTGGACAAGGAAAATGTGCCACATATACACCATGGAATACTATGCAGCCATAAAAAAAACAATGAGTTCATGTCCTTTGTAAGGACATGGGTGAATCTGGAAACCATCATTCTCAGCAAACTGACACAAGAACAGAAAATCAAACACCACATGCTCTCACTCATAGGAGGGTGGTGAACAATGAGAACACATGGACACAGGGAGGAGCGCATCACACACTGGGGTCTGTTGGGGGGGTAGGGGAAGGATAGCGATCGGCGGGAGGTTGGGGAGGGATAACATGGGGAGAAATACCAGATATAGGTGATGGGAAGGTGGAGGAAGCAAACCACATTGCCATGTATGTACCTATGCAATAATCCTGCATGATCTGCACATGTACCCCAGAACCTAAAGTACAATAAAAAAAGGAAATCAGCAATTCAAATAAGTAGATTTTACATTTAAAAAAAGCTTTAAAAATTCCATTGTAAAGAAATACATTTATCAAGTCTAACATTTCCAACACTTTCTATCAAATAATTCCCTGACATTTTTCTAGTAGTAACTTTTAATAACCCATATTATTAACTCATATTAATAACATATGCATAGTTTATAACTCCATGAAACAGTTTGAGAAATGCTGTGCTTCTTAAGTTTTAACCCATTTGTATGCAGAGTATTGATCTTAGAGTAAGGGTATATTTACAAAATTCTGAAAAATCTTAAACTGATTTTTAAAAAATGAGCATGTTTCCAATCTGAAGCCAATGAATTTATCAGAGATTTTAGTTTTGGGGGGCACCAGTGGAAGCTGCCACAATAATTTAGGGTATTAATACCTTGGTAGTTTGGCAGAAATATCTTTGTTTTAGGCCCATATTGTCCCCCCTCCTCCCACTATCTACTTCGGATTACCCTTTTACATTGAAGTTTATATTGTAAAACACCTGTCACTTGGAATTTCATTTTGAGAAAGATTCAATTTCTGGGAAAAATAAATTTTTATTTCTCAAATAAAAAAAAGAACTTAGCTGTAATTTTTAAAGACAGGATTATTAAACTATAAGTGCATATATTTATTTTCAACACCACAAGCTGCATCACTGTTCAACTTCTACCTTTGCCCAATCCTGTGCTCCTTATATGCTTACAAATGTTGGTTCTAAGAGCACTCCCCAAAAAAAACTTCCTGCATGTACATTTCTGCCTCAGACTCTCTTTCCCAGGGAACCAACCCAAAGAAACCTACGGCAATGGCTAACAAAACACAGCAACACTTTGGGCAAAATAGATGGGCCACCAGCAAGAGTACTACTATATACAATCCAAAACATCAGGTCGGATAATCAACAATTTGAGGACAGAGGGCAGATTCCCTGATAAAAAAAAAGTCATGATTCCTTATTTAATTTCCCACCAGAGCTGGCTCTCAGAACCCAAAACCACTGGATGAAGAAGTTTTATCCCTAGAAGGAAGACCTCTGAAACACCAGAGTCATTCCATATTTAAATGATTCCTCCAGACCTTTCCAAAGAGAACTATGCCATTTACTTGCATAAACATGCGCTGGAAACATTTTTAGGACTGCTGGGCTCAGAGTTCAGGATGGCATAAATATTTAGGGACTCAAAGAGCCATCATGCTCCCCTTTTGAAGCAGGAGTTTTGGGAGTGACGTAATAGAGCATCACAACCGAAGGCTGACTCACAGCAGATCTACAGGGTCCACAATACAAAAGAGTTATTCCCCATTCCCTCCTGAATAATGGGATTCACCATACTTGATGACTTGCAAAACACCCACAGGTCCTTGACCTGTGGAGTAAGAGCTACCATGGTGGGAAAAGGTCAAGTGGAAACAAGAAAACTGTATCTCACTGCCTTCCAAGTAGCAAATCAAAAATAACAGTGTGTTCCTAATGAATAACAACTTTTCTACCCTTAAAAGCTTAAAGTACTCTGAAAACTTGCCAAGATCCCCAAATAAATAAATAAATAAAAGCTTAAAGTACACCGGGGTCATATGCTCCAGTATGTCTCCATCTAATTGTTTGCAGGGCCAGACTTAATTCCATTTGAGTCTGGCCCTGAAGATAGTTGACTGATTGTCTTAGTCTGTTCAGCCTTGCTATAATGGAATACATGAGGCTAAGTAATTTATTTTTTTTAAAAAAAGAGGTTTATTTAGCACCCAGTTATATGGGTTAGAAAGTTCAAGGGTCTTACCATGGCTCCTGGCAAGGGCTTTCATGCTGTGTCCTAGATGACAGAGAAGGAAAAAGGGAAAGTGGATATGTTTGAAGAAACAAAACCAACAGGCATCCTGAGTTTGTAACAGCCGCCTCAGCTCCAGAGCTCCCCATAGCTTGGCCTTTGCTGTAACTGCACCAAAGTTCCACTTCTCCCTCTGCCCAATCCTGTTCCTCCACTTTCCTCAGTAAATCTCATGCCCACAAACCTCAGACTCAGAGTTTGTTTCACAGTTAGCATGGCCAGTAGATTCCCTATAATGCTGGAGTGAAGTGAAATTATATAAACTGAAAACCCCAAAATATGTATTTCCTATAGAGAAGGGGAAGCTCTGTTAACAGGTTCTATCCGTGTGTCTCACTACGAAACTTCTTTAAGGAATTCCTGCCATGATTCTAGACACAAGGACCAGCTGCTGTGCATTAGAGCATATTCTGGGTCCTACTGGAAGAAAAGGAGCAAGGAACTAAGATTGTGAGGTGTATTGTGGTCCTGTGCTTTTCCATCCACCTGATGCCTTCACTTCCTTCACCACAGTGATCACATGGCTCTGGAGAACTGACCAATCACGTTATTTTGAAGATTATGTCATGAAGTCCTAAATCCAGCTGTACTGTTTTCTACTCCAGGATTTGATAGTCACTTAAACCAGGAAGTTCCTCACTTTGCTTAAGGTATTTTGCTTGCTGTCCCTTGCAACTAAGAGAATCCTAACACAGGTCTGCCTGTAGCCTTGGGAATACAGAGACAGTTGAGATTAATGAAGCCTCTAACAGGTTCATTTCTTATATTTTGAAATTGACAGATCACTAAAGCCACCCCTTTCTTTCTACACTTTTCTTAATATCATACATCTGCCAAGCTTCTTGTGTTAAGAGTCTAGGTGTATGTTCTTGATGGATAGCCTTGATGAGCCTTCCCCATACCCCTTCCTGAGCTCAGCCTTGTAGAGCAGTAGTCCTAAGTGTGAGCCCCCTAAAAGGATGTTTAATCAATGATCTATAGGCATTTATCAGAGCACTGTTCTCCCGTTGCCCTGTGAAGTGACAGGGCTTTGGGGAAGGTGCTGCAGTGGACCCCGCCCCACAGGCTACAGAGATACGGAAGAACAGAATCTTCAGCAACTGTGTTTGAGGAAAACACAGAAACTTCTTGCTATATTCCCCTCAGCTGAGATGGTAGTAAAGTTTGCTCCCACTACAGTTGCATCAGACTGGGCTCCTGGAGACATTAAAACTTCCGTCCTGATAGGTTTCACTATCCAGGGAAGTTCTACCACAGCCACATGGTTGGCAGTCACTGTGCTATGCCAGTACCAAAAGCCTGATTATCACTAAGGAGTTTCTGAGATTCCATGGCTTTCTGGTTTCTCCCCGGACTGAATTCTCACCCCAACCCTCATAAAGAAGACACGCCTTCTTGCTTCCACTCTTATAAGCAGATATTGAACGTGGGTAGTCAAAACTCAGTGTCTGTACCCTGCAGAGAACTATCAGCCCAAGGATACCAACAATCAGTTTTGAAAGTTTATCCTACTCACTAATATATGCTGCTACTCACCTGATATGCAATTGTCTCTGCCCCTACTTGAGAGCCCTATGGATGGCACAGCCCTTTGCCATGGCCCAAATTGTCTCTATCATGAGGCATCCTTGGTCCTCAACTACCCTCTTCCTCTATTTATCTCTTGGTCCATTGTAAACCAGCTCTTTATTTCAATTTCCTTATTCTATAAATATTCACTCAGTTAAAGCACCAGGCAAAGCTGGTAGACGGGGAGTCTGTTGAAGAGGGCCACAAAGTCTGCAATAGTGGAAATTATGGAGATGAACACATAGTCATAAAGTGAGTGGATGTCCTCATCAAGTTGTTTCTAAAATGTGCAAAACAGAGCCTGGCACAGTGGGAACACTTGAATGTCACCATTGTTGTCATTATTATTTTATTCCCATTGGCTTTTTTTTGGGAGAGCATGTCATTGAGAGCTTCCAATCCAGCAGGTGCCTCTCCAGCTTTCTACAGATAGCTATAGTTCCTGTTTAAGTCAGAGATGCTCCATTTATTTTATCCCTTTTTCACATTGGACAGCTCAGTGATACACTCCTGAAGATGGGGTTTTGCTGCAAAAGAAAAGTATAGCTCTGGAAAATCAGTGGAGGCTACAGTTTCTCATCTTTCAAACACAGAATCCACACCCAATCCTGACCACTGCTCATGGGGTCAGGTAAAGCTGAGGGCAGCCACCTTTGATCAGGACAGAAAGATAAGGAACCTGTGGTCTCCACTTATTTGTTTGTAAAAGCCCCTCTTTTTGAAGCAAGGCTGGAAGTATGAAAAATTGACAAAGCATCCCCCATATTTTTATAAACTCAGAATGTTTTCACTTGAAGTTGAACTTTCATATTTTTTAAACAAATGTAAAAATTGATCTTTTTATATTTCACCTAGAAAACTGAATAATCTGAATTATCAAGAATATTTTTGTTTTATTTTTATTTTATTATAAGTAAAAACTTTGCAATGGAAACTAAAATGGTACATAGAAACATTTTGTAAACTATAAGATAATTTGAAAACATTAATTATATGTTTTTCTTTCTGTTTTTTTACTTTAAGTTCTGGAATACATGTGATGAACATGTATGTTTGCTACACAGGTATACATGTGTCATGGAGGTTTGCTGCACCTATCAACCCATCATCTGGTTTTTAAGCCTCGTATGCATTAAGTATTTGTCCTAATGCTCTCCCTCCCATTTCTGCCCACCCCCTGACAGGCCCTGGTGTGTGATGTTCTACTCCCTGTGTCTGTGTGTTCTCATTGTTCAACTCCCACTTATGAGTGAGAACATGAGGTGTTTGGTTTTCTGTTTCTGTGTTAGCTTGCTGAGAATTGTCATTTCCAGCTTCATCCATGTCCCTGCAAAGAACATGAACTCATTTATTTTTATGGCTGCATAGTATCCCATGGTGTATATGTGCCACATTTTCTTTATCCAGTTTAACATTGATAGGCATTTGGGTTGGTTCCAAGTCTTTGCTATTGTAAATAGTGCTGCAATAAACATACATGTGCATGTGTCTATATACCCAGTAAATTGGGATTGCTGGGTCAAATGGTATTTCAAGTTCTAGATCCTTGAGGAATCACCACACTGTCTTCCACAGTGGTTGAACTAATTTGCACTCCCGCTAACAGTGTAAAAGCATTTCTATTTCTCTGCATTCTCACAAGCATCTGTTGTTTCCAGACGTTCTAACTGACGTGAGATGAGATCTTGTGGTTTCAATTTGCATTTCTCTAGTGACTGCTGATCACAAGCTTTCTTTCACACGTTTGTTGGCCATAATGACCGCTGATAATAAGCTTTTTTTCACACGTTTGTTGGCCATATAAATGTCTTCCTTTGAGAAGTATCTGTTCATATCTTTTGCCCACTTTTTGATTTTGATGGGGTTGGGTTTTTTTTTCATGTAAATTTAAGTTCCTTGTACATTCTGGTTATGAGACCTTTGTCCAATATGTAGATTACAAAAATTTTCTCCCATTCTGTAGGTTGCCTGTTCACTCTCATGATAGCTTCTTTTGCTGTGCAGAAGCTCTTAATTTAATTATATCCCATTTGTCAATTTTGGCTTTTGTTGCCATTGCTTTCGGTGTTTTAGTCATGAAGTCTTTGCCCATGCCTTTGTCCTGAATGGTATTGCCTAGGTTCGCTTCTAGGGTTTTTATGGTTTTAGGTCTTAAATTTAAATCTTTAATCCACTTTGAGTTAATTTTTGTATGAGGTGTAAGGAAGGGGTCCAGTTTTAGTTTTCTGCATATGGTGAGCCAATTTTCCCAACACCATTTATTAAATAGAGAATCCTTTCCCATTGCTTGTTTTTGTCAGGTCTGTCAAAAATCAGATGGTTGTACATGTGTGGTGTTATTTCTGAGGCTGCTGTTCTGTTCCATTAGTCTATATAGCTGTTTTGGTGCCATTACCATGCTGTTTTGGTTACTGTAGACTTGTAGCAGAGTTTGAAGTCAGGTAGCGTAATGCCTCCAGCTTTGTTCTTTTGCTTAGGATTGTCTTGGCTATGCAGGCTCTTTTTTGGTTCCATATGAAATTTAAAGTAGTTTTTTCTAATTCTGTGAAGAAAGTCAATGATAGTTTGATGGGAATAGCTTGAATCTATAAATTACTTTGGACAGTATGGCCATTTCAAGATATTGATTCTTCCTATCCATGAGCATGGAATGTTCTCCAGTGCTTGTGTCCTCTCTTATTTCCTTGAGCAGTGGTTTGTAGTTCTCCTTGAAGAGGTCCTTTACATCCCTTATAAGTTGTATTTCTAGATATTTTATTTTCTTTGTAGCAGTTATGAATGGGAATTCACTCACGATTTGGCTCTCTGCTTGTCTATTATTGGTGTATAGGAATTCTTGTGATTTTTGCACACTGGTTTTGTATCCTGAGACTATGCTGAAGGAGCATAGTCTCAGGATATGAAATTCCTTATCACCTTAAGAAGTTTTCTTATAGTAGAACGTTTTGTAATCCTTTGGATATATACCCAGTAATGAGATTGCTGGGTCAAATGGAATTTCTATTTCTAGGTCCTTGAGGAATTGCCACACTGTCTTCCACAATGGTTGAACTAA
>NW_016107924.1:802745-816864 GCF_001604975.1 Cebus imitator | reverse complement strand
GGTGGGGAGTGGGGAGCTGGGGAGAGATAGCAAGGGGAGAGATGCCAGATGTAGGTGATGGGGAGGAAGGCAGCAAATCACACTGCCATGTGTGTACCTATGCAACAATCTTGCATGTTCTTCACATGTACCCCAAAACCTAAAATGCAATAAAATAAATAAATGGGGAAAAATAGTAGTTGCATGTTGAAACATCCATTAAAAAAAAAAAAGAAGTTTTGGGGCTAAGACTATGGGGTTTTCTAAATATACAATCATGCATCTGCAAACAGAGACAATTTGATTTCTTCTCTTCCTGTTTGAATAAACTTTATCTTTCTCTTGCCTGATTTCCCTGGCCAGAACTTCCAATACCATGTTGAATAGGAATGACTTGAGAGAGTATCTTTGTCTTGTGCCAGTTTTGAAAGGGAATGCTTCCAACTTTTGCCCATTGAGTATGATATTGACTGTCAGTTTGTCATAAATTATTTTGGGATATGTTCCATCAATACCTAGTTTCTGGAGAGTTTTTAGCATGAAGTGGTGTTGAATTTTATGGAAGGCCTTTTCTGCATCTATTGAGATAATTATGTGGTTTTCGTTATTGGTTCTGTTTATGTAATAGATTACATATATTGATTTGTGTTGAACCAGTCTTGCGTCCCAGGGATGAAGCCAACTTGATCAGGGTGGACAAGCTTTTTGATGTGCTGCTGGATTCAGTTTGCCAGTATTTTACTGGGGATTTTCACATTGATATTCATCAGGGATATTGGCCTGAAACTTTTGTTGTTGTTGTTGTGTCTCTGCCAGGTTTTGGAATCAAGATGATGCTGGCATCATAAAATGAGTTAGGGAAGGGTCCTTCTTTTTCTATTGTTTGAAATAGTTTCAGAAAGAATGGTACCAGCTCCTCTTTGTACCTCTGGTAGAATTTGGCTGTGAATCTGTCTGCTTCTGGGCTTTTATTGGTTGGTAAGCTATTAATTACTGCCTCAATTTCAAAACTTGTTATTGGTCTATTCAGGGATTTTCTAGTTTATTTGCATAGAGGTGTCTGTAATATTCTCTGTTGGTATTTTGTATTTCTGTGGGATCAGTGGTGATGTCCACTTTATCATTTTTTATTGTGTCTATTTGATTCTTCTCTCTTTTCATCTTTATTAGTCTAGCTAGCAGTCAATTTATTTTATTAATTTTTTTCAAAAAAAATCCCTGGATTCACTGATTTTTTGAAGAGATTTTTGTGTCTCTATCTCCTTCAGTTTCACAATGACACCCATTATTTATTTCTTGTCTTCTGCTAGCACGATCACCCCAGGTCAACTTCAGACAGCTGTGCTGGCAGCAGGAATTTCAAGCCAATGGTTCTTAGCTTGCTGGGCTCCACTGGGAGTGGGACCTGCTGAGCGAGATCACTTGGCTCCCTGGCTTCAGCCCCCTTTCCAGGGGAGTGAATGGTTCTGTATTGCTGGGGTTCCAGGTGCCACCAGGGTATTAAAAAAAAATTCCTGCAGCTAGCTCCGTGTCTGCCCGAGCAGCCACCCAGTTTTGTGCTTGCAACCCAGGCACCTTGGTGGTATAGGCACATATCCTGGTCTGCGGATTGCAAAAACTGTGGGAAAAGCATAGTATTTGGGCTGAATAGCACAGTCCCTCATGGCTTCCCTTGGCTGAGAAAGGGAGGCTCCCCGCTCCTTGCATTTCCTGGGTGAGACAATGCCACACCTTGCTTCTGCTCACCCTCCGTGGGCTGAACCTACTGCCTAACCAGTCTCAATGAGATGAAGAATGTATCTCAGTTGGAAATGCAGAAATCACCTGCCTTCTGCATTGGTCTCACTGGGAGCTGCAGACTGGAGCTGCTCCTATTCAGCCATCTTGCCAGATCACTCCACCAAGAATATTTTTAAAACAAAGTAAATACCACCATACTCCGGGGGAATTAAAAAAAAAAACACATCTGCTCTCTGCCAAGAAGCAGCAGCATGGGGTTCATAAATAGTTGGATTACTAGTAAAGATTCTGGCCAGTTGGAAGTTGGCTTTAAAAACAATGGGCCCAGAAACTTTGGGAGAACAGAACTTTGTCTCCGATAGCCTTCTAAGAGTTTGGATTACCATTAATTATTCTCCTAAAGGGATAAGAAATTTTTGTAGGAACAGTGTGGAGATCAAAATGGCCTATGATCACCAGAATGTTATGTATCCAGCCCCTATGCCCCTTGTGCTGTGCTTGTCTATGTGTGTTATAAAGACTCAAGTCCTACAGAGTCAGGAATTATCCTTCCCTTTAAAATCTTCCTTCTTTGACAAAGCTCCATGCATTCCAGAGCTCTCAGCCATGACTGCAGGAAATCCAATTCTTTCCCAAAGTATTCCAGAAGGCACCGAAGGTAGCTTAATTTTCAACCAACGTGGTGCCTGTCTGGTCTGCTTGTTTCCTATGGATCACCTTAGTCCTGAGCCTCTTCTTTCCATAGCTGCAAGCTTTTGTGTACCACAAACCATGCTCCTTTTATTCCCCAAGAACAGCTAGTCCCAAGAACAGCTAGTCACAAAGCTTGAAGATAACAAAAGGGGAATATAAGACATAACTTAAAACTGCAAACTAGAGAGCAGCTTCTTTCTACTCCTGGTATCACCCAACCCTCCCTTCTGGTTTTCCCCCTCCTTCTTCTGCTCTGCTTCCCCCATGGTGGGGTCCTTTCCCCTTTTTTCAGTTGGCATCTCTGGATGACATGTTCTCCACTCCTAGCTAGCAAAACCAGATTCCTTTATGGCTGTAAAAATCTCTGCAGAGGTGTTTATTTCCTGAACTCATCCTTTCTATCATTAAGCAAAGTAACTGTATTGTGTGCAGCCCCTGATAGCTCATGTGTCACTGTTGCCAGGCCTCCCTACCATTGAGGACCGCAGCACTTTCAAGTTCTCCAACTCTCCATGTGTCATGCCCAAGTGAACAATACCACCACTGCCCCACTCACCCACCCATTCCCAAAAAGTGAAAGATATGCACACAAACAGGTGACTAGTGTTGAAGTAATCTCAGAAACATTTGCATTCAGACTACTTTCCCTTAGAACTTTCTCCTCCCCACCCCATCAAGAGTGGGCATGTGCTTTACTATATCAACAAGACTAACAAGGCTCACCTGAGTGGTCCCACTCAAAGAAGAGATTTCAGTTTCTACATTAAAATGCAGAAACTACTACAGGTTAAAAGAGAAACACACACAATTTAAGAAACTCTCCCCTCCTCCTCTTCAAAACGTGGGGTATGCATTCCAGAGCTCTCAGCCTGATGGACAGCTTGGAAGCAGAAGGAACTATTGTCCAGCAAGTGGCCTTTGCCCCATGTCCATTGTGCCTTGCGTATTCCCATCCAACTCAGAACTCCTCACAGCCAGCCCCAGGACTACTGCTCACGGGCTCAGGCAAAGGTGGGAGTAGCCAGGGTTTGACGCTTGGGAGACACTCAAAAATATCTGTTGGACAAACAAGTGAAGATGAGCCCTGAAACTTTCTAGACGGTCTCTGTCCCATTGGGTTCAAACCAGTAAAAAGCCAGAGAAGGGTCTTTCTGTCCCAAACATAAGCAAGAGATGGATGAGTGCTTTGTGCAGAAGTTACTAAACACTCATAGGTGTGAAGGAGTTTTTTGTTAATCAAACAACATCCAGTTTGTTTAATAAAAGATTAATATGGTCCATGAGTTCAATGTCATCTTCAGATTAAACCATTCACTAAAACATGGATGGGTTGGTTTGCAGCTACAAGGAATAAATACACTTTATAAAATATGAATTCCTGGTACTAAGGTTCTGCTTCAAAGGAAGGCTCAACCTAGACCGCATAATGAATAGAAACTGAAGGAAGAGATATTGGGAACTCAACTGATTTTCAGGCAAAGGAGTGTGAGAGGAAATGGGGAAGAAGAACTAGGGATATCAGCTTCATTCTGGTCATGATTCACAGAAATAAGTGCAGAGGGAAGACAAATCAGATGCCCAGACTGCAGTGTTAGGAGACAGGAGGCTGTCACGTTTAGATTGCTGACAAAAGGATGGAGGGTAAAAAAATTGAAGAGTTTCAGTGAGGGTCTATTTTCTCCAAGTAGGAGAAAAGCTCATGGGAAATCCCAATGGACCTTATCTGAAACACTTTGAGGGTTCCATCTTGCTCTCTTCCACATTCTTCATATTTTCTAGGTATTTCTGGAGGCATAACAGAACCCTTCTCTAGCTTTTTTGGGTGGCTTCAGCTCCCAGTTGTCACTACAGTCCCCAGCCATAATTTCAGATCTTCCATCCTTCAAAACAAAAAAATAATTCCTTTCTCTCCCTCACTCACACAGTAGAGTTCAACTGGTTAAACTTATCAAATTATTTTAAATATTCACCTAAAATCAGTGAGACTAGAAACTTCACATTTTAGGGTAATGATGAGGTAGAAAAGCAAGCTAAATTGTCTTATCAATGATACTTTTGATAGAAGATTTTTAAACAATAAGGAACAAAGTTGATGTGTGATTTTAAAAAGAAAGTATTTCCTGGGATATGTGTTCCTGGATTAAGGTACAGTGGGCCCTGAATAGCGAATCACAGTTTTTCCTAAGGCCCTCGTCCCCTGAGCTACACTGTGGGTCGAAAAGGGCAGGATTATGATAAATAGAAAGAAACTAGAGGCATTTTAGTTTAATAAAAAGAACTTCTGGAAAAAGACTTCTTCGTTACTGGAAACATTCAAGCAGAGGTTTCTGGGATGTTTCTGATGGCATTCAAGCATCAGAGACCAAGGTCAGCCTAAGAAACAACCAAGGCCCCTTCCTACAAAAAGAGTAAAATTAGATCCATATACGAAATGCCTAGTGCAGTACCTGGCGCATAAGAGATACACAGATACCAGGTCCTTCCCATCCCGAGAGTCTGCAGGTCTATGATCTTATATATTGGATGTATTTCTGGGTAATTGGATACATTCTGGATTCTTCCAGAAGTTCACAATTTTCATAATCGGAGCCATTGAGAGCAGGCAAGGCAAGGAGGCACGTTCTTTTTGCTTGTGTCGGTAGCTCTTGCTCTAGCCGGAATTTTCATCGCCTTCAGGCAGTTATTGGTTTGGGCTTTATGCTGCCCACCACAGCTGAGATAACTGCTCCCGCAGCCTTCGCTCCTTCCATCAGGGCGTGCTCTACCTGCAAAGTGCGTCAGTTCACAGGACAATCAGCACCAATCCTAGGCTGGCACCCTCCCCCACCTCCTCCCCACCATTCAGCAACCAGACTGCCTGGAGTCTATTCCTATGAGAAGAACAGTCCGGGCTATCCTACATTTTCAAAACTCCTAGAGTGACAAGAGACCAAGAAAAGCCAGGATTGTTGGAGACAGACAACCTCTTCCTCCCTGTGTGCCATTTGGCCCAGCGTCTGCCTCCCGTGTGGGGCTCAGAGGCAAAGGATCTCACAGTGCCATAGCCACTGAGGCCCTCATTCCACAAACAGGGGATCCCAGAGCCAGGGAGCAGAACTCACTTGGACAGAGCCATACAGTGAATTCCTGTCCAAACTTAGCTCTTAGGTTCTTGGGCCTCATGAGTCCTGGACCCAGGCTTCTTCAGAGGGCTTCTTGTAATGCCCTCAGTCCTTGGGGTTTTCATGTACAAATGCTCATTGGGGTGGGAGATTTCTCACATCAGGGCCCACTGAGCCCCTGACACTAGAGCAAAGCCTCACAAGAATAGAGTGCAGGCCAGGCGTGGTGGCTCACACCTGTAATCCCAGCACTTTGGGAGGCCGAGGCAGGCGAATCACGAGGTCAGGAGTTTGAGACCAGCATGGCCAACACGGTGAAACCCCATCTCTACTAAAAATACAAAAAAAAAATTAGCCAAGCATGGTGACATGCACATGTAGTCCCAGCTATTCCGGAGGCTAAGGCAGGAAAATCGCCTGAACCCAGGAGGCGGAGGTTGCAGCAGTGAGCTGAGATGGCGCCACTGCACTCCAGCCTGGGTGACAGAGTGAGACTGTCACAAAAAGAAAAAAAAAAAAAGAATGGACTGCAGGCTGGAGAGGACGCAGACCACAGAGGAGGAAGGTGCAGAAGTGAAGGACACAGCAGGGAGGCTGCTCATGCCCACAGAGGCTGGGCTGGCAACAGCAGAGGCCAACACTGGAATGTGAGCCCACTCTGCTTAGACAACAGAAGAAACGTAGGGAAAAAAATAGAACAATTATGTTCCTCTTTTAATCCTTAATGTTTTTCATCTCTTTAAAGGGGGTAATAAATACTTTCCCTGCTCATCTCATGGGGTTTTAGTAAGGATCACCCATTAACGTGAACAGCCCAAATGTGTACGAATATTCAGGATTCAAAGTTCTTCCACATGCCCTGTACCACATGTAATTTATTACTGCTCTATGTGGCAGGAAGTGACAGAGCCAAATGCAGTACAGGCCAGGGAGGAGATGGGAGTGAGGCAGGTGGGTGACACGCCTGCTTGGCCCGTATGCCCTGCAAAGCCACAGCATGTCCCTACAGTGTCAGCGGGTAAGAACGATGGCCCAGTGGCCTCATCAATTGTCAGTCAAAGAGAAGCTGAGGACCGGGTGTGGTGGCACACACCTGTAATCTAGCACTTTGGGAGGCCGAGGCGGATGGATCACCTGAGGTCAGGCGTTCAAGACCAGCCTGGCCAACATGGCGAAACCCCATCTCTACTAAAAAATACAAAAATTAGCCAGGTGTGATGGCACACACTTGTCATCCCAGCTACTTGGGAGACTGAGGCAGGAGAATCGCTTGAACCCAGGAGGGGGAGTTTGCAGCAAGCCAAGATCACGCCACTGTACTCCAGCCTGGATGACAGAGCAAGACTCTGTCTCAAAAAGAGAGAGAGAGAGAGAGAGAGAGAGAGAGAGAGAGAGATAAAGAAAAGCTGAGAAGCTACAGCTTTCTACATAAAATTTCTATATTTTTAAATACTGGCAAGTAATTAAAACAAAAAATGTGTGTGTGGGTGTGTATCCAAGGTATAGCCCACAGGGTACCTGTTCAAATCTTTGGCAACATAGTATCTGCTTCTGCTTATCCCTGCTTTGTTAAGGAAGAAATGGTCTTTGGCCAGGCACAGTGGCTCACACCTGAAATCCCAGCACTTTTGGAGGCTGAAATGGGAGGATCACTTGAGCCCAGGAGTTCAAGATCAGCCTGGGCAACATAGCAAAACCATCTCTCTACAAAAATATTTTTAAATCAGTTGGGTGTGGTGATGCATGCCCGAAGTCCCAGCTATTCGGGAGGCTGAGGCAGGAGGATTGCTTGAGCCCAGGAGGTTGTGGCTGCTGATTATGCCACTACACTTCAGCCTAGGTGACGGAGTGAGACCCTGTCTTCAAAGAAAGAGAAAAAAACAGAAAGAAAGAAAAGCTTTCAGAAATACAGTGAATTGACCAAGGAGACTTCTCTAGTTAACAGTTGAGCTGGGGCTCCAACCAGTGGTCTTACTATTAGCCCAGTGCCTTTTCTACTCCTCCCTGGGTTAATAAAGGTGAAAATACCTCCTGAACCATAAAGTCCTGCAGAAATAGAAAGCCTTACTAGTATAACGAATAACATGATGAAGGCACTGATTACCATTCTGATCACTAATGAAATAACAAACCCCCAGAAAGCTCCGGAAGAAGCCATCATCAGAGCAAATGGGATCACACCTGCTGGCTCCGGGGTACGCCGTATCTGAGGCCGTTGACAAAGTGCTCGCAGTTCCCTTCGATCAGGCTGTACTGCACGATCTTGTTGACCATCTTTTTTGTACGCTGCATGATCTCGTCCACCGGCAGGGGCAGGTACGTCCCATCGAGCTTGTTATTGACCTTCCAGGAGCAGCCATGCAGCACATCCTCCAGACGACTGTACTTCACCACGGCCCGATTGCTAAAGATGGAAGTAATGCTGCCCACCTCGAACTCCTCACCTGGAGACCAAAGACAAAAACTGGGAAGTTCAAGGAGTATCCGAGCAGAGCAGAGCACAGTCTAAGGCTCTGAGGAAGCTGCTTCCCCTGGGGTCTCGTTGGCACCATCAATAAAAGGGTGGCAGGAGAGGGGGAGCTGGAGCCAAAGAACTGCAGAGAATCAACTTTCCTCCGAAGCCCTTTGCCCTGTGCTGTGCTTCCTGCCCTCAACCTCCATGGGAGTCTCTCTCATTAAACTCTTGGAGAACCTTACCGTGTGGCCCCAAACTGTGTTGCACGCACCTGCCTAAGTCCTAGGATTTGAGTCTTGCTTCCTAAGCAGAGTTCAGTAATCTTCACAAACATGTAAAGAGTACCCTCTATGTAAGTGTCAGCTCCTGGGTAAAGGGTGATCACGTACACGATTACGGTGTTTCCACGACACGCTCCCTCTGGGGCTGCCACAGGAGCACAGGGGAACGGAGTCAAGTAGGGCTCTGAATGGCACCTACTCCCCCCAGCTTCCACCTACAGCCACTTGACTGCTGCCTCCACTCAAATACGGGGATTCTCATCAAGGGTATGTTTAAAAACAGGATTCCACAGCTTTGAGAAATGTTCGAAAGCTGCTTCATTATCATATTCAGCCCTTAGAGGAGACACAGACTCAAAGAGGATCAGAAACCTGCCCAAGGTCAGGTGGGCGGTCATTTAAAGCCAGCACTGTTTTTCTGCTACAACCACGTGGATATGCAGATGTGTACACCCTCCCCTTTACAAGTTGTCCAAGGACAAGAAATGTTCCATGATCTTTTCTTACAAATTTGAAGAAAATCTGCTGGTTTCATAAAACCTGGCAGTAAATAATTCAGCATTCAGGAGCAGAAATGGCAGAATTCCTTTTCAGAGAGAGCCACATAGGGGCGGGGGAAGACGTAACTGATAAGTATCTCTGCGGTTGTACAACAGGGAAACTCCTGGACTTGGTCTGGAAAGAAGCAATGGATTCCTATGTTCTCTGAGTAGGTTCTGAGACAAGAATTGGGAAGGGTACGAGTAGAGGGGGCAGAGAAGAGAAGCGATGAGAAGGGACTCTCTTCCCTGAGGACCTCCAGCGTGGTGAGAGACTGGGCCAAAGGAAGGGGACAGAACACAGGGGTGACAGCTGAGAACAAGTTGGGGCCAAAGGCCTTTGGGGCCTTTGCCCTTCTGTAATTCAGCTTTGAACTGGCAATGCCTACATGGGAGATAGCATTCAAAGGGCATTCATGGGTATTCAACAGGGTCCCCCTACCCCTTCCTCTGCCAACCCCCCAAGCCTCACCAGGCCCCATCTCCCGAGACAACCATTGTGACCAGTGGTTCTAGATACCCAATTTTAAGTTGTTCCTCATTCTGCTGTCATCTTCCTCTACTATCATCACCTCCACCCCATCCAATCTCCACTAAGATTTCACTAACACAAATTTGATCTCAGCCATATGTTAAGACAGCTGTGAGAAATGAGAAGAGGGCTGTATCTACATTTAGAGTGAGACAGCACGGAGCGTGTGGAACAGCAGGGAGACAAGGTGAGGACGAAGGTGCCAAAGGTGATCAAGAAGCCACAGGCAGGGTTCAAGGACTATAGAAAACAAATGGCAATCAGAACAGGTAAGCGTCTGTGTTCTCCTTGGGGAATCCTCAGAAAGATGAGGATGGATGCTTAACTGCTGTCAATACAAAACGGGGCTCAAGTTCTAAAATGTGTGTTTTTAAACAAAGGCCCCTCTAGGAGGTCAGGGAACTTGGGCCACACTCTTCACACTTGTGTCACTCTTCGGGCTGGACACTCAGTGGGTTTTGGAGAACAGAGACCAAACTGTATCACGCAGTAAACAAAGGTCCAGTCATGCTTCAAGGGGTCCCATTGCTAAAGAATGGCAATGACTGAGGAGCCCAGTAATTAACTGTGCTTCCATTTACTTGGCTAACTTCAATATCAGTATTTCAATAGAGTATTCACTCTTACTCGGGGGAGCCAGATGGACCACGCAGTCATCTTCTACGTAGATGGCCCAGTGCTCATAGCCAATTCGAAAAATCTCAATCAGGTCTCCAGGTCTGGGTCTTGGTTTTCCCTACAATGGAAAGGTAAAAGATCAATGGCACATGCCGGAGGAACTCCAGACACCTTGTTTTAGTATCAGGTACAGCTCAGCCTAAAGATCCCCTCAGTGTGGTTCATCACTTCGCAGAAACCCAAGCTAAAGAAACACCTCTTCACACCGAGGACCGAAGCACTCCCCCTCTCTCCTACCACCAGTCACATTACTGAGGCCATCAAGGATACCTGTGCCGGTTATTAGTGTGCTGCCTCTCGGCTCTGAATGTACCCTCCAATATATACCCTGTGATAAATGACTAAACTGTAAGCATTTCTTCCCCAAAACAAATAAGATGTTAAACCTTCTCAGTAGAGGGTGCCGGAAGGACGTTGCAAGAGAAAGGGACTCTCCTGAAGTTTCCGGTGAGGGAGGACAGGATGGTGGTCAGCAGTGTGGGTGTGTGGACATCTAGTAGAGTTCTGCCTCAGACCCAGGATCCTCAAGAACCCCTGCCCCTGCTGGCAGCCTGATTCCCTCAGCAAGTCCCCCACATGGCCCACCTGAAGCCCAGAGGATACCCCCATGCTCTGCACACCCACACCACCAGTTGCTAACAGCCACAAATGTGTGTCCACATTTGTATGTGCATGTCTGTGTGCACATCTGTGAGTGTGTGTGTGTGTGTGTGTGTGTGTGTGACAGAGAGAGAAGGAGAATATAAATGAAAGGTAGGCGCAGAGCTGTAAATATGATGAGCATCCATCTTTTTAAAAACTATTTGGCCAGAGCTCCAGGTCTCACCTTCACTGCTGTGTTCTCTTCTCCTAGACGCCCAGCTTCCGTGGCCCTGTGACCTGCAGGTTTCTGGGAATCCATAGCTAAGATGCCAGGACCCCCTGGAAGCCTAGAAATGGTATTGCTGTCTCTAAGCCAGACCTGATCACCTATCTGGAGCAAAGAAAAGAGCCCTGGAATATGAAGAGGCACAAGATGGTAGTGAAACACCCTGTTACGTGCTCTCATTCCACCCAGGATCTTTGGCCAGAACAGGGTATAAAAGATTCATTCCCAAAAATGATATTAAAAAGATACAGAAAATGTGAACATGAGAATTTACCATTAAGGAAAGACTGTAAAAGTGTGAGGGGTGAGTATAAAGTACGCAAAGGAGGTCATAATGGACTTAATGTCATTAACTTGTCAACTACTCAGAGCAAAGTATTTTAATGTAATTCATGTGTGAAAGTCTTTAGTACATTTTCAAATTCAAATACACGTAAGACATGACATACTGGAGAAAAATCTATCAAATGTAAAGAATGTGGCAAATGGGCCAGGTGTGGTGGCTCGCGCCTATAATCCTAGAACTTTGGGAAGCCTAGGTGGGTGGATCACCTGATGTCACGAGTTTGAGAGCAGCATGACCAGCATGGTGAAACCCAATTCTTTACTAAAAATACAAAAAATTCAGCCAGGCTCGGTGGCGCACACCTGTAGTTCCAGCTTCTTGGGAGGCTGAGGCAGGAGAATCGCTTGAACCCAGAAGGCAGAGGTTGCAGTGAGCCGAGATTGCACCATTGCGCTCCAGCCTGGGCAACAGAGCAAGACTCCATCTCAAACAAACAATGTGGCAAATTATTTCACATGCTTTCACACCTAACTCAACGTCAGAGAAGTCATAGGAGACAGAATTCTTACAGATGTGAAAAATGTAGCAAAGCCTTTAACCTGTCCTCAGCCCTTATTAACATAATTCACACTGGAGAGAATCCCTACCAATGTGAAGAATGTGGCAAAACCTTCAACCAGTTGTTAACCCTTCTTACACATAAGTTAGTTCATACTGGAGAGAAACCCTACAAGTGTGAAGAATGCGGCAAAGCCTTTAACCACTAGTCAACTCTTATTAAACATGAGAGAATTCATACTAGAGAGAAACCCTACAACTGCAAAGAATGTGGCAAGGCCTTTAACTGATCCTCAAACCTTAATGAACATAAGAATTCATACTAGAGAGAAACCCTACAAATGTGAAGGATGTGACAAAGGCTTTTAAGTGCATCTCAAGCCTCACTAAACATAAGATAATTCAGACTGGAGAAAAATCCTACCAATGCAAAGAATGAGGTAAAGCTTTTAACCAGTCTTCAACCCTTATAAGAGATTCATACTGGAGAGAAACCTATGCTTGAATATGCCAAAGCATTTAAAAGGTCCTCAAACATAAGATAATTCATACTGAAGAAACCCTACAAAATTGAAAAATGTGAAAAAGCTTTTAACCACACCTCATACTTTTCTGAAGATTCTAAAGATAAAAGAAATTATAGTGGTGAGAAACCCTAGAGAAGTGAAGAATGTGGCAAAGCCTTTAAATGGTTGTCACACCTTACTGTATGTAAGATCATTCATACTAGAGAAAACCCCTATACTTATAAATAATGTGGCAAAACATTTACTTAATGTTCACACTTCATTGCATAGGAAAGCATTTGTACTTTAGAAAAATTGTACAAATATAAAGAATGTGGAAAAGCCATTGCTATCTGCTCAAATCTTACTCAAAATCAGAGTTCATACTTAAAGCATTATAAATCTAATCACTGTAAAAAAAAAAAAAACTTTCAGAAAATATAAGCCTTTAAAGTGAATAAGAGTATTTATTCTGAAGAAAAACATTGCAACTATAAAGGAGATTGTAGTGTCATTACTTGTATTACAAACCTTATTGCACACATTTTATACTAGAGGAAAACACCAAAGCAGCTGCTCAAACCTTGTTGAACATCAGAGAATTTATGTTGGAAAGAAACCCTACAAATGTAATGAATGTGGAAACACATTTGTTTAAAAACTCCAGCTTGGGCCAGGCACAGTGGCTCATGCATGTAATTCCAGCACTTTGGAAAGCCACGGCAGGCAAATCATTTTGAGATCAGTTGTTCTAGAGCAGCCTGGCCAACATGGTGAAACCCCATCTCTACTAAAAATTCAAAAAAATTGGCCAGATGTGGTGGCAGGCACCTGTAATCCCAGCTACTGGGAGGCTGAGGCAGGAGAATCGCTTGAACCCAGGAGGTGGATGTTGCAGTGAGCCGAGATCGTGCCACTGCACTCCAGCCTGGGTGACTGAGTGAGACTCCATCTAAAAAAAAAAAAACTCCAACTTGGACAACACCAGAGAGTTCATACTAAAAGAACTCACATTTGCAGATGCAGCAAGTGTGAAAAAATATTCAATCAAACATTGTCTAATAAACATGAGGGGATTCACAGTAAGAACTAAGGTACTGACACTTCGTATATTACACTAAATCAGAGTGTTGAGTACAGAAAATAATTCAAAGCGAAAACTGTCAGATAATTTATTTGTATATAACTTTAAAAGAAATGCAAGACTTTTTTGAAGAGTTATTATTACAAAGTATTGGTTTTTCCTTGAAAAAATTATAGTTTTTTGAAAGCAAATGTAATTTAACTCTCAAGTTACTTCATGCTCTTCCTTCATTCCTATTGTTTATGTGAAAGCATGTGATCCATTATTGTTGCATCAGATCTATAAGGGATTCTTTTCTATTAGGTGGGCATTATTTATGACCTTTTCCATGGAAAAGTACAGGCATTGAAATGTAATGGTGAAACCCTATCTCTACTAAAAATACAAAAAAATTAGGCAGGCATGGTGGTGCATGCCTGTAGTCCCAGCTACTCAGGAGGCTGAGGCAGGAGAATTGCTTGAACTAAGCAGGCAGAGGTTGCAGTGAGCCAAGATTGCACCATTGCACTCCAGCCTGGGTGGTAGTGTGAGTCTCCGTCTCAAAAACAAAACAAAACAAAAAGGTACACAATGAAAATCTAAGTGGAGAAGCTCTTTGTGGTTGACCTATAACTTTGAGTGAAGCAAGAGGTAGGTGTTCAGAGTAATATTCTTCTACATGATAGTGAAAGGAAAACATTTATAATTTTAGTAGTAAATCATCTTACCAATTGTATTTTTATGTAATAAAATGCAGTATATTTTAAAATTCTGCCTTAAGATTACAGGTGAACTTAATTTTTTAAACAAAACTGTTTTTAAAACTATTAATAGGCCGGG
>NW_016107924.1:782493-802480 GCF_001604975.1 Cebus imitator | reverse complement strand
AAAAAAAAAAAAAAAAAAACTATTAATAGGCTGAATAAAGAAAATATGGAATACTATGCAGCCATTAAAAGGAAATCATGTCCTTTGCAGGGACATGGATGGAACTGGAAGCCATTATCCTCAGCAAACTAACACAGGAACAGAAAACCAAATGCCACATGTTCTCACTTACAAGTGAGAGCTGAATGATGAGAACAGATGGACACATGGGAAGGGGAACAACACACACTGAGGTCTGTCAGGGATGGAGGGTTAGGGGAGGGAAAGCATCAGGAGCAAGAGCGAATGGATGCTGGGCTTAATACCAAGGTGATGGGTTGATCTGTGCACAAACCACCATAGCACACATTTACTTATGCAACAAACCTGCACATCCTGCACATGTACCCTAGAACTTAAAATAAAAGTTGAAGACAAAAAGAAAGAAAAAAAAACCAAACAACCGTCAATAAGGACCAGTTAAGTAAATATTCCTACATCTACACACAGAGAGCAAGTTGAATTTACATGAGCAGCACGATGCTGTTGAGATTCATGCATGCTGCAGCATGTGTCAGTTACTCCATTATACAGAGGCAACACTAGGCAACACTTATAAGAACATGTGGTGTTTGCTTGTCTGCCCCTGTGTTAGTTTGCTGAGGATAATGGCTTCCAGCTCCATCCCTGTCTCTGCAAAGGACATGATATCATTCCTTTTTATGGCTGCATAGTATTCCACATTTCTTTGCTTAACCAACATTGTTCTTTTTCAATATTGCTTTGGCTATTCCATATAAATTTTAGGATTACTTCATCAATGGATATCAAAAAATATATTTTGGGAGAGATTGTGTTTCATCTGTAGATCGATTTGGTGAAGATGCCACCTTAAGATTGCAGATATTTTGCAACCCACAAACATGGAACTTTTTTCATGTACTTAAATCTTCTTCAATCTTCCTTACCAATGTTTTGTAGTCTAACATTTCTGTTAAAGTTATTCCTAAGTATTTTTACGCTATGATGAATGGAATTACTTTCTTAATTTCATTTTCAGATAGTTCTCTTGTAATACATAGAAATTCCATTGATTCTTGCACATGAACCTTGTATCCTGTAAATTTGCTAAACATATTTATTAATTCTAATGGTTTTGTGGCCCAGGCATGGTGGCTCATTCCTATAACCCTAGAACTTTGGGAGGCCAAGGCAGGCGGATCACTTGAGGCAAGGAATTCAAGACCAGCCTGAGCAACATGGTGAAACTCCATCTCTACTAAAAAAAAAAAAAAAAAGCCAGGAGTGGTGGCACATGCCTGCAGTCCCAGTTAGTTGGGACACTGAGGCACAAGAATCACTTGAAGCCAGGAGACAGAGGTGGAAGTGAGCTGAGATTGTGCCACTGCACCACTGCACTCCAGCATGGGTGACAGAGCAAGACTCTGTCTCAAAGAAAAAATTCTAATTGTTTTGTAAGTACAGGCATTTCTCATTTTATTGTGCTTTGCTTTATTGTACTTCACAGATATTTTATTTTTTACAGATTGAAGGTTTGTAACAACTGTGCATCTGATAAATCAATTGGTGCTATTTTTCCAACAGCATGTGTTCACTTTGTCAGTATTTTTTAGCAATAAAGTATTTTTAATTAAAGTATGTACTTTTTTACATGTAATGCTATTGCAAACTTAACAGGCTGCAGCACAATATAAACATAACTTTTACATGCACTGGGAAACCAAAAAATGTGTGTGACTCACTTTCTTGCAATATTCATTTTATTGTGATGGTTTAGAACCAAACTTAGGATTTTCTACATACATTGAATAAATGTGATGAGAGCGGCCATCGTTGCGTTGCTAGATCTGGTCTCTTATCATTAAACATGTTAGTTACAGATTTTTTATAGGTGCCCTTTTTCAGGTTGAGGAAACTCCTTTTGATTGAGTTTCAGATAATTTTTTTTATCGTGAATAGCAGATTTTGTCAAATGCTTTTTTCAGAGGTATTGAGAAGATCATATGATTTTTGTCTTTTATGAACATGATATATTTCTGTATTACTTTTTTTTTTTTTTTAGGAAGCCTTACTCTGTCGCCTTTGCTGGAGTACAGTGGTACGATCTTGGCTCACTGAAACCTCCACCTCCTGGATTCAAGCCATTCTCATGCCTCAGCCTCCCAAGTAGCTGGGATTACAGCCATGCACTACCACTCCCAGCTAATTTTTTTGGTTGGTTTCACCTTTTTGTCCAGGCTGGTCTGAAACTCCTGACCTCAAGTGATCCGCCTGCCTCCACCTCCCATAGGGATAATAGGCACACACCATCAGACTCAGCCTTGGTATATTACATTGATTGATTTTGGGGTGTTACATCAAACTTGCATTTCTGGGATAAATCTAAGTCATTGTGTATAATCCTTTTTATATACATGCTAGATTCAGTTTGCTGACATTTTTCTGAGGATTTTTACATGTATGTTTATAAGAGATAATAGTCATTTTTTTGTGGTTTTTTCTTTTTTTGAGATATCTTGACTTTGGTATCAAAGTAATACTGGCCTCACAGAATGAGTTGGGAAGCATTTCCTCCTCTATTTTCAGAAAGAGTTTGTGAAAGATTGGTAATTTTTCATCTTTAAAGGCATGGTAGAATTCTCAAGCAAAGCCATCTGGGGATGAGCTCTTCTTTGTAAAAAGATTTGTATTTACTAATTCAATTTAGATTTTCTAGTTTTTCTTGAGCCAGTTTTATAATTTGTGTCTTTCTAGGAACTTACCCAATTCATCTTAGTTGTCTAATTTGTTTTCATAAAGTTCCTCACAGTATTCCCTTTTATGTCTATAAGATTGACAGTGAGCCCTCTCTTACATTCCCAATTTTGGCAACTTGAATACACTCTTTTTTTTACTTGGCTAGTATAGCTAAAAGTTTCTCAATTTTTTCTTTCCAAAATACTATCTTTTGGCTTCATTTGTTTTCTATACTGATTTCTGTTTTCTATTTCATTCATTTCTGCTCCAGTCGTTATCATTTTCTTCCTTCTGCTTGTTTTGGTTTTAGTTTGCTTTGTTTCCCTAGTTTCTTAAGGTAGGAGCTAGATTATTGATTTGAGATAGTTTTTCCTTTCTAATAGAGGCATTTGCAGCTATAAATTTTCCTCTAAGCCCTTCAGAGCATCTCATAAAATTTGATATGTTCTGTTTTCATCTTTACTCAGCCCAAAATATTTTCTAACTTCCTTGTTCCTTTTTTGACTGTGGGTTATTTAGGTGTATGTTAATTTCCAAATACTTGTGAATTTCCCAAAATATCACTGTTATTAATTTCTAATTTAATTTCATGTGATGAAATAAAATATTTTGCAGGATTTCAATCCCTTCAAATTTACTGAGACTTGCTTTATGGCCTAGAAGGTAGTCTGTCCTGGAAAACATTCATGTGTGCTAGAGAAGAATATGTATTCTGTTGTTGAATGAAATGTTTTATAAATGTCAGTTAGATCAAGTTAGCTAATACTGTTGCTCATATCTTCTATCTGCTCACTGATTTTCTGTCTAGTTCTATCCATTACTGAGAGTGGGGTATTGAAGTCTCACAACTATTATTTCTGAATTCCCAGTTTATCCCTCTAATTCTATCCGTTTTTGCTTCATACTTTTTGGGATTATTTTGTTGGGTATGCATATGTTTATAATTGTTGTATCTTCCTGATGAATTAACCTTTTTGTCATCATAAAATGATCCTTTTTTTGCTAATAATATTTCTCCTCTTAAAGTCTATTTTTTTCTGATATTAGTACAACCACTCCTGCTATAACTACTGTTTACATTAACCTATTTGTGATTTTGGACCTAAAGTGTGTCTCTTGTGGACGGCATATAACTGGATCTTGTACTGTCAAGTCATATGATCTCTGCCTTTTTCGGTGTGTTTAGTTCATTCACATTTAATGTTACTATTAATAAAGTTGGATTTATGTCTATAATTTTGCTGTCAATATTCTGTACCCCACGTCTTTTTGTTCCTCTGTTGCCATCGTTTTTGTATCAAAGACATACTTTCTAAAGATCATTTTAATTCCTCTGTTAACTTTTTAATAACATTTTTAATTGCCTTCTTTGTGGTTGCTCTAGGGATTATAATATGCATCTTGATATATTGCTATCTACTTCGGATTAATACTAACTTAATTCCTATAAAATATGGAAACTTTGCTTAAAATTAGCTCCATTCCTTCTCCCCTCCTTTATGCTATTGTTAGATAATATATGGATGTCGTTTATAACATACATGGATGTAGTATATCTAACTACATCCAAGACAGTGTTGCAAGTATTGCTTTATGCAAACTTTTTTAAATTAGTTGAGAGAAAAAAGAGAAAATATACTTATAGTCATTTATATTAACCACACTTTTACCATTTCTAGTACTCTCCATTTCTTCCTGTTGATTAAGGTACTTACTGTCTGGTGTCATATTATGGATCTAATATAGCGTCATGTCAATCCCTCTCCTTTGTGATATTACTATTATATTTACCATATATTTGCATGTTATAAGACCAAGAATAGGATTTATAACTAGTTTTATTGAATTGCCTTTCAAATTGGTTAGCATAAATGATAAACTATATATTTATATTCTCCTATATAATCACCTATGTAATTATCTTTACTGGTACTTTGTATTTCATGTGGCTTAAAATACTATCTGGTGTGACTTTCTTTCCACCTGAAGAATTTTCTTTGCTATTTCTTTTAAGGCAAGTCTGCTAGTCACAAAGTCTATCAGTCTTCATTCATCTGGGACTATCTTTATTTCATCTTCATTTTTACAAGCTACATTACTGGATATAAAATTCTTGGTTGATAGTTTTTTTTCTTTCAGCACTTTTAATATGTCATCACACTGCCTTCTGGCCTCCGTTGTTTCTGATGAAAAGTTGACTATTGTTTTTTATTGTGCTTCTCTTGTATACAAATTTTTTTTCTCTTGCTGTTTTCAAGATTCTCTCTTTGTGTTTGGCTTTCATCTGTTTGAATGATATGTCTAGGTATTCACAGAGCTTCTTGGGTGCATAGATAAATGTTTTACACCAAATTTGGAAAATATTCAGTTACCTTTTATACAGGTATGTTTTATGCCTTTTTATCTTCTTTCTGGGACTCCAATTACACATTTGTTGGTTTGCTCAGTAGTGTATTCTTGGCCTCTGAGGCTCTGTTCATTTTTCTTTATTCTTTTTCCTCCTGCTTTTCATATTAGATAGTCACTGTTGATCCATCTTCGAGTTTGCTGATTCTTTTTTCTTTTTGGTCACTCAGATTTGCTGTTGAATCACTCTAGTAAATTTTTTTATTTTGGCCATTGTATTTTTCAACCCCAGGATTTTCATTTGGTGCTTATCATTTCTACCTCTTTATTAATATTCTATATTTGATAAGTCGTTGTCATTCCACTTTCCTTTAAGTCTTTAAACTTGATTTTATTTATTTATTTAAATATACTCGTAATAGCTGTTTAACAGTTTTTGCTACATTCCACATGTAGCAAATGTAAGTAGTCTCCAGTTACTGTTTTTTTGTGTGTGTATGGGTCACTCCTTCCTGTTTCTTTGCATGTCTCATAATTTGTTGTTGAAAAACTGGACATTCTAGGTAACATATTGCAGTAACTCTGGGTTCTGATCTCCTTCCCCACCCAACCAAGGCTGACGGTTGTTACTGTTTGCTTGTTTGTTTGTTGTTTGTTTATTGACCCACCCAGACTGATTCTGTGATGTCTGTTTCTCTCACAGCATGTAACCACTGAGATGTCTGCTTAGAGGTTTTTTTTTTTTCTTGTTTTTATTTTAAGCCTGACTTCCTAGATCAGCATAGCTTAATGGTCAGCCAGTGACTGGCCAGAGGTTGAGCCACACCTTATGCCAGGAAGGCTTTACCTTTTGTCAGTGGCTCTCTGCGTGACTTGGAGAATTCATTCAAAATTCCAGATTTTTATGAGTCTCCAGTCTCTCTTGAATGTGTATACAGCCTTTTGCATAACTTCCAGACCACCAGATACATGTGGCAACTTTTCAAGACCCTCTTTAGTTGTATGATTACCTGGATTTCCATGTTAAATTTTTGGCTGGCCTGTTGGCCTACTGCTTGACCTAACCGGTACTGCAACCTCAAGCTAGCTGCAACTGTGGTCTTCCATGATTGTTTGTCACTGAGATAACCATTGTTTTCAACATCCCTGGGCATGGAAATAAAGTCAGTCTCTCTCTGCTGGTACTGCCAATCCTCCCACAATCCCCACCACCTGGATAGAACTTCCTCACCACAATCACAGAGCTGGAGGTGAAGAGGCAATGCTAAAACACTACAGACTCCCACTGCTCTTTCTGAAATTCTGAGAACCAGTAGACTTTCTTAAATTAACCCTTCTCAGTTTGTTGTATGCCTTTGGTCAAATTTCCTGTCTTTAAATGACTGTCTTTGGCAATTTTGTCTAGCTTTATAATTGTGCTGGGGAAAGAGGATTTGCAGAGATCTGCCCACAAGTCCTTTCCACTTGCAGGGATGAGTTTTTGTGGGCACAAAGCCAACAGTATACACTACTATATTTCATGGAAGGAACTGAGGCCAAGGGAGTGGAAGTGTTTTGTCTAAATTCCCACAGCAAGTCCATGGGAGAGGTAGGACCAGAACCACCCCTTTGCTCCTGCCAACAAACCAACTCTCTTCTTCTGCCTTAAAGGGAAAATGTAATGGCAGCCACATGTCCACTAGAGGGCTCCCCAAACCAGGCTTCTCACCCAGAAAGTACAATGATCTCACAGGAGACTTAAAATTGGACTTTATTTTCTTTTGCCATAAGCCCAGGGAAAGCAATAAGGATACACCCCTCCGTACAACCCGGAAGCTGGTAGTATACAGAAGAGGTTGAGAGCTAAGAGTTGGGAGGACACCATGTGAGTGATGTAGATGGATACAGAGGAGCAGGAGGAGGAGGGCTAGGAGCAGCCAAGAGAGTAAGTGAAGAAAGAGTGGAGGAGAGATCTTTCTCATCCTTTGAAGAAGAATAAAAAGTAGCAATAGCAAATAGTATTCTCTTTGTGATTCAGATATCAACAGAAATATATTGCTTTAAGCAGATGTCTGTCTTGATAAATGGCAAAGGGATCAGAGAACAATGTTTTAAAATGTTTGTAAGAAAGTCTGAAGTTTAAATATTTTGCAGCTTATTTAAAAAAAATCAACTCAGGTTCAACATTTGCATGTGCAGATGCAGATAAACAGTTAAATTACCTTTAATTTTAATTTAGGTATGTACAGACTTTTGATTCATAGATTTTCTAATTACTGTTTCCTTTCAGACATTGGTAAATGAGAGAGGAAGAGAAGTTTTTTAGCCTAATTTCTTTATATAAACATATGTGCTAAGCTGAGGTCGCTTCTGCTATCATACACACATGACACAGGAAAGCCCATAGGCCCATCCTCACTATTACAGTAACCTAAGGACCATTACTATCTAAGTCCTGACACTAGTCAGGAAGAACAAAAGATGAACAAGAAGTATAGAACAGCTAACAGAGCTCAACTCAGTCCAACTCGGGCTATTACTTCTGGCATTGATCAGAGTAAAAGGAATTGCAGTAACAGTAAGATTATGGGACAGGTTTTGCTGAGTCAGTCCAGAGGGAAAGCCAATTGACAAGTTATGTTACCCTTGATTCAAGGGTAACTCTACCTGACCCCATCTCACTCTACCTGAGCACAGACCCCAATAGCTGAGAGTCCTAACCAATGACTTTCACCCACCATCCGCAGATCTAGTGGAGGGCAGGGCTCTCAGAGTCTGCCAAGCCAGCTCGACAGTCACGTCTGTTCTTTCTAGGAACACGCAGTCTGTTCTTCACCATCTCTCCAGCTTGGACACACTTCCCCACCAACCAAATAGCCAGTTACTTCCCACTCAACATGGCTAGGTCAGTCCCGACAAGCAATCGATCAAATCTTTGTTGTTGTTTCCTGGAAAAATGACAGTAAGAGGATAGCCCAGTTCATTGTGAGGCTAGTTTAAGCCAGAAGAAAGCTCACAAAACCCAAGTTCTGTTCAATAAAGATGTCAAACAATCTTTGTGGTACAGAAAACAGATGGCTCAGGGATTAGAGAAGGAAAGAGGAGGGAATTTTGGAATTTTAAGTATTTTCTTTTGCTCTAACACTCTCATCTGCAATATTGCCACTGGATGGGGTAGTAAGGTGCAAACTAAATGGGATTCAGAGACTTAACAGTTATCCACTCTCTTGTTAAATTTCCTCCCACTGTAAATAAATTATATTGAGTATTGATTCCCAGCCTTGGGAATTTAAATTACAAATTTAAATCACCTGTGGAGCTTTAAAAGGTTTAGATTGGTCTGGAGTATAGCATAGGTGCTAGAGTTTTAAAGGCTCCACAGGTCAGTCTAAGGTGCCGCCAAGGTTGTGGTTATACTGGAGGCTTTTCTGCAGTCCCGTCTTTCCCTTTTCCTTTGCTTTAACATCTCTCCAGCATTTCATGAATTTCTGCTAAGTTCATGAGCCACAGTTAAGCTGTCTGCATGCTCCAGAGCTACCTCCAATCCCAGCTGATGCTGCCACCTTCAATTCCAGGTGAAGATTTTGCTGCCCTCTTTGTCTTTGTGTGATTGGGTTAATTCAAAAGCCTTGTCTTCAAGCTCTGAAGTTCTTTCTTTTATTAATACTTGTTCAGCTCTGTTTCCCATTGCATTTTGTGTATCTCTAAGTATGTCATTTCCATAAGTTACACTTATTTTTTCTTTATAGTATCTATTTTTCTGGAGCATTTTTCATCCATATCCTGTATTGTCTTTAAAAAATAAGTTTGTTTTCACCTTTCTCTAGTATCTCCTTGAACAGCTTAATAACCAACCTTCTGGGCTTGGTGTGGTGGCTCATGCCTTAATCCCAGCACTGTGGGAGGCCGAGGCAGGTGGATCACCTGAGGTCAGGCGTTCAAGACCAGCCTGGTCAACATGGCAAAACCCCTTCTCTATTAAAAATACAAAAATTAGCAGGGCATGGTGGCACATGCCTGTAATCCCAGCAACTCTGGAAGTTAAGGCAAGAGAATCTCTTGAACCCAGGAGATGGAAGTTGCAGTGAGCTGAAATCGTGCCAATGTACTCTGGGTGACAGAGCAAGACTCTGTCTCAAAAATAATAATAATAATCAACCTTCTGAATTTTGTTTGTCCCTTTGAAATAAACTGCCATTTCAAAGCCCCCTTTACATCTGCACAGGTTGGCAACCCAGCTCTGGCTCTTCTCCCAGAAACTGGCACCCACTTAGAGAAACCCCTCTTTTGTAAGGCCTCCTATCTGACAAAGACAAAGAAAACAATAATCAAAAATATGAACAAAGCCTCCTAGAAATTTGGGATTGTCTTAAATGATCAAAACTAAGAATTATTGGTGTTTCTGAGGAAGAAGAGGAATCTAAAAGTTTGGAAAACACATTTGAGGGAATGATTGAGGAAAACTTCCCTGGCCTTACCACAGATCTAGACATCCAAATACAAGAAACTCAAAGAATACCTGGGAAATCCATCACAAAAAGATCATCACCCAGGCACATAATCACCCCATTAACTAAAATCAAGGCAAAGGAAAGAATCTTATGTGCTGTGAGGCAAAAGCATCAGGTAACCTATCAAGAAAATCCTATCAGATTAACAGCAGATTTCTCAGCAGAAACCCTACAGAACAGAAGGGATTGGGGTCCTATCTTTAGCCTTCTCAAGCAAAATAATGGTCTGCCAAGAATTTTGTATCCAGCAAAACTAAGCTTCAAAAGTGATGGAAAAATAAAGTCTTTGGACAAACAAATGCTGACACAATTCACTATGACCAAGCCAGCACTATAAGAAAAGTTAAAAGAAGTTCTAAATCTTGAAACAAAACTTCAAAATACACCAAAATAGAACCTCCTTAAATCTCACACAACCTATAAAACAATAACACAATAAAAAAAAAAAGATATTCGGACAACAACTAGCATAATGTATAAAATAGCACCTCACATCTCAATACTAATATTGAATGTAAATGGCCTAAATGCTCCACTTAAAGGATACAGAATGGCAGAATGGATTAAAATCCACCAACCAAGTATCTGCTGTCTCTAAGAGACTCACCTAACGCATAAAGACTCACATAAACTTAACATAAAGGGGTAGAAAAGATATTCCAAGCAAATGGAAACCAAAAGTGAACAGGAGTAGCTATTCTTCTGTAAGACAAAACAGCCCTTAAAGCAATAACAGTTTAAAAAGACAAAGAGGGACATTATGTAATGATAAAAAGATCAGTCCAACAGGAAAATATCACAATCCTAAATATATATGCACCTAACACAAGAGCTCCCAAATTTATAAACCAATTATTACTAGACCTAAGAAATGAGATACAGATGACAGCACAATAATAGTGAGGGACTTGAATACTCCACTGACACCACTAGACAGGTCATCAAGACAGAATGTCAACAAAGAAACAATGGACTTAAACTATACCCTAGAATAAATAAACTTAACAGATATTTACAGAACATTCCACCCAACAACTGCAAAATATACATTCTTTTCATCTGCACATGGAACATTCTCCAAGACAGATCATTTGATAGGCCACAAAACAAGTCTCGATAAATTTAAAAACATCGGAATATCAAGTACCCTCTCAGACCACAGTGGAATAAAATTAGAAATTAACTCTGAAAGGAACTCTCAAAACTTTACAAATACATGGAAACTAAGTAATCTACTCCTGAATGACCTTTGGTCAACAATGAAATCAAGATTTTTAAATCAAGAATTTTAAAATTCTTTGACCTGAACAATAGTAGTGACACAACTTACCAAAAGCTCAGTGACACAGCAAAAATGGTGCTAAGAGGAAAGTTTGTAGCATTAAATGCCTACATTAAAAAAAAAAAAAATCTAAGGTCACACCTCAAGAAACCAGAAAAACAAGAATAAACCAAACCTAAACCAGCAGAAGAAAAGAACCAAGATCAGAACAGGACTAACTGAAATTGAAATCAGAAAAAAAAAAGCACAAAAGATAAGTGAAACAAAAAGCTGGTTCTTTGAAAAGATAAACAAAATTGATAGACCACTAACGAAATTAACCAAGAAAAGAGAAGAGATCCAAATAAACTCAATTAGAAAAGACATGGGAGATATTACAACTGATACCACAGAAATACAAAAGATCACTCACATACACAAACTAGAAAATCTAGAGGAGATGGATAAATTCCTGGAAATATACAACAACCCTCCTAGATTAAATCAGGAAGAAATAGAAACTCTGAACAGACCTATAACAAGTAGCAAGATTGAAACAGTAATTTTTTTAAATGCCAACAACAAAAAAGTCCCGGACCAGACAGATTTACAGCTGAATTCTATCAGGCATTCAAAGAATTGATATCAATCTTACTGAAACTATTCCAAAAGACAGAGAAAGGGGACTGCTCCCTAAATTCTTATATGAAGCTGGCATAACCCTAATGCCAAAACCAGGAAAGGACATAACAAAAAAAGAAAACTACAGACCAATATTCCTGATGAACAGTAATATAAAAATCCTCAACAACATACTAATTAACTGAATCCAACAGTATATCAAAAAGATAATACACTATGACCAAGTGGTTTTCATACCAGGGATGCAGGGATGGCTCAATATATGCAAGTCAATAAATGTGATATACCACATAAACAGAACTGAAAACAAAAATCACATGATCATCTCAATAGACACAGAAATAGCATTCCGCAAGATCCAGTATCCCTTTATGATTAAACCCTCAGCAAAATCAGCATAGAAGGGACATACCTCAAGGCAATAAAAGCCATCTACAACAAACCCACAGCCAACATTATACTGAATGGGAAAAAGTTGAAAGCATTCCCCCTGATAACTGGAACAAGACACAGATGCCCACTTTCACCACATTTATTTGATATAGTACTGGAAGTCCTATCCAGAGCAATCAGACAAGAGAAAGAAATAAAGGACATCCAAATCAGTAAAGAGGAAGTCAAACTGTTGCTGTTTGCTGATATGATCATATACCTAGAAAATCCTAAAGCCTAATCCAAAAACTCCCAGAACTGGTCAATGAATTTAGCAAAGTTTCAGGATACAAAATTATTGTACACAAATCAGTAGCCCTGCCATACACCAGCAATGACCAAGCTGAGTATCAAATCAAGAACTCAACCCCTTCTACAACAGCTGTAAAAAACCTAAAATAAAATACTTAGGAATATATCTAACCAAAGACATGAAAGGTTTCTACAAGGAAAATAAAACACTGCTGAAAGAAATTACAGATGACACAAACAAATGGAAACACATCCCATGCTCATGGATGGGTAGAATCAATATTGTGAAAATGACCATACTGCCAAAAGCAATCTACAAATTCAATGCAATTCCCATCAAAATACCATCATTCTTCACAGAACTAGAAAAAACAATGCTAAAATTAATATGGAACCAAAAAAAGAGCCCACAGAGCCAAAGCAAGACTAAGCAAAAAGAACAAATCTTGAGGCATCTTTGAACTGTACTGCAAGGCTACAGTTACCAAAACAGTACTGGTATAAAAACAGGCATGTAGACCAGTGTAACAGAATAGGGAACCCAGAAATAAAGAAAAATACTTACAGTCAACTGTCTTCAATAAAGCAAACAAAAACATGAAGTGGAAAGGACATCCTATTCAACAAATAATGCTGGGATAATTGGCAAGCCATATGCAGAAGAATGAAGCTGGATCCTCAACTCTCACCTTCTACAAAAATCAACTCAAGATGGATCAAAGACTTAACTATAAGATCTGAAACCATAAAAATTCTAGCAGATAACATCAGAGAAACCCTTCTAGACATCGGCTTCAGCAAAGAGTTCATGATCAAGAACCCAAAAGCAAATGCAATGTAAACAAAAATAAATAGATGAGACCAAATTCAACCAAAAAGCTTCTGCACAGCAAAAGAAACAATCAGCAGAGTAAACAGACAACCCACAGAGTGGGAGAGAATATTCACAAACTATGCATCCAACAAAGGACTAACACGCAGAATCTGCACAAACAAATTGCAAGAAAAAAAAAACAAACAATCCTATCAAAAAGTGGGCAAAGGACATGAACAGACAATTCTCAAAAGAAGATATATAAATGGCCAACGAACATATGAAAACAATGTTCAACATCACTAATTATCAGGGAAATGCAAATCAAAACTACAATGCAATAATACCACCTTACTCCTGCAAGAATGGCCATAACTTAAAAATCAAAAAATAGTATGTGTTAGCATAGATGTGGTGAAAAGGGAACACTACTACACTGTTGCTGGGAATGTAAACTAGTACAACCACTATGGAAAACACTATGGAGACTTCTTAAAGAACTAAAAGTAGAACAATTTGATCCAGCAATCCCACTACTGGGTATCTAACCAGAGGAAAAGAAGTCATTATATGAAAAAGACACCTGCATATGCATGTCTATAGCAGCACAATTCACAACTGCAAAAACAGTATTTCATTACATTTCCTTTTCATAAAAGGAAAAGCTGATACATTGGAATTCATCAGAATTTAAGAACCTGTTCTGAAAAGACAAGTCATGGATGAAGAGAAAATATTACAGAATATGTATCTGATGACATACTTGCATACAGAGCCTCTGAAGAACTCACAAAACATACAAACCAATAGGAAAAAATGGGCAAAAGATTTGAACACTTCACCAAAGATTATGCATAAGGATGGCAAATACACACATGAAAAGACGTGCAACATTATTAGTCATTAGAAAAATGCAAATGAAAACGACAATGAGATATCTACACATCTATTAAAATCACTAAAATCTAGAAGATTGACCATGCCAAATGCAGATGAACTGGAACTCTTATACACTGCTAGTAGGAATGTAAAATTATACAACCACTGTGGAAAACAGTATTTAAGAGCGCTTTTAGAATTTGTCTGGAAGGCTTGGAAAGCCCCAACAAAGAAAAGAAATTTAAAGGAAAACAGTAAGTTAAATATACATCTACCACATGACCTAGCCATTTCATTCCTACATATTGACCCAAGAGGAAAAAATACACAGTCTGCACCAAGACTTGTACATAAATGTATATAAAGCAGATTTGTGATAGTCAAAAACGAGAAGCAACTCAAATGCTCAATCAACAGGTGAACAGATAAGAGTGGTAAATCCATGTAATGAAATACTACTCAGTAATAAAAAGGAATGAACTGTTGATAAAAAGCAATAACATGGATGTCACTCGAAATAGTTATATGAAGTAGACAAAGAAGTGCACATACAATATGATTTCATATAAATCTCTTAAAAATGCAAACAAATCTATGGTGACAAAAAGCATATCAGTTGTTGCCTGGGGATGGGAGTGGTGTGGGAAGAAAGAGGGATTACAAGACGCACAAAGAAACTTGTAAATTATAGAGATTATCCATTATCTTGACTGTGGTGAAGATTTCACAGGATATACATAGATATCAAAATGTATCAAGCTGTATGCTTCACAGGTGTATATATATGCCAAATGTATCGAGTTATATATTTTAGATACATGGAGTCTATGTCAATTATACCTCGGTAAAGCTGCCTTAAAACAAAGCATAACCAACATCCCAAATCAGGATATTTATTAGACCATCTAAACCAAGCTTGTCCAACCCACAGCCCACAGGCCACATGCAGCCCAGGACAGCTTAGAATGTGGCCCAACACAAATTCATAAGCTTTATTAAGACATTATGAGTTTTTTTTTGTGGTTTTCTTTTTAAGCTCATCAGCTGTTGTCAGTGTTAGTGTATTTTAGGTATGGCCCAAGACATTTCTTCTTCTTCCAATGTGGCCCAGGGAAGCCAAAAGATTGGAGACCCCTGGAAACAAAGTAAAATACAATATGTAGAGGAGCTGCCAGGAGGTTAAAGAGAGTCACTTTTAGAATCCTTGTTATACCTACCTCAGTTGCTTGCTTTATCAACTTGCCTTCATTCTCAGGCTTGGGAATTGAGATCCACTCTGCTCTCTGGCTGGGTGTGGTCTCCAAGCTAAGGACAGGCTTCTCTCTAAATGATTTTGCAATCATATAGTTAACAAATATTACTATTTCATAATTATTGGAAAATCTGTATTACAGATTTGTGATTTTTAAGATGCCTTTTGGCTTCCAGACTAGGGAACATTTCCCTCCTAAGCTTGTTTCTGTGAACCCATTAGCTTTTATACAAAAGAACTGCTGTTTGCTGGTTTTCTGACAATTGTTTAAATGCTAATTAACGATAGCAAGAAGTAGTTTTGGGGGTTTCTATTTTTTAATTTGCTAATAATCTCTTTTTAATGTTTATCAAAGTGATACTTGCAGATTGTTGTTGTTGGTTCTGCTTTTTTTTAAGGAACCAGGACATAGGAATTTATAATGAAATACAAGGAGCCTTCCTCCTTTTCCTCCTCATCCCAGCCCTACTGCAGAGGCAAACTCCTTGAAATCTAGAGCTGTCTCTTCCAATAATTAGCTTCAGATCTCTAAGCAAGCTTGATGAGGCACAACACTGTAACTGCAACATGAATGAAATCAGTATATTTCTCACTGTAACATGAACGAAATCAGTATATTTCTGTCTGAAAACCAAATGTTACAGGAGAGGACAGAAATGCAAGGCAAGAACGTGCTTTCAAGCATATTAAATTAAGGTAGTACAGTAGCATAAAATATCTTGGAGTCCAAACGATCTAGGTCTGAATTCTGTGATTGCCATCCCACCTTGAGCTAGTTAATGTCTGACCCTCAGCTTGATTATCTTTAAAACAAAGATGAAAATATGTGTCTCACGGAGGTGTCAAGAGGGTGAAAAGAGACAGCACTGTACATCCGGTGCACCAGCAACTCAGAAACGGCTTTTTCTTTACCTTTTCCCATGCTTTAAACTCTTCTCCAGAAAAAACGAGTGTATGGGGCCGGTGGGACACCCCTCATTTTCAATATAGCTCCTCTCCAAAATTTCAGCCCCTCAACATTTTTTAAAGCAGCAACCATCACGTCGTTAAGGAAAGTGAATTCAGGGACTCTGCCAAAGGCCAAGTCACCGTTCATTGATTAGTGAGACCAAGAACAATACTGTAGGCCTCCTGCTAAAAGCCATTCGTGTCTCTGGGGTCTAGAGAATGGCCTTGTGGCTAGAAACGGCTGCAACGCAAGTCTGTGACCAGCAGGTCGCACGCCCAGTACAATCTGTGATCACCCAGGATCACACCGGCCTTCCCCTTGCTGGGGCAAGCTGGTTCGCACGAAAACCACGTCTGGGTTTGTTTTACAGAACTGCATTCCAAGTCAATCCTTCAAAAAACTTCCTCCCCCCAATCTTCTTACCCTTGCTGGATGCTTCTGCCCTGTTCTAACGTGCAGGCTGCAGGCTGCTTGGCTGGGAGCTGGGCCAACGCTGCGGATCCCACGGATTCTTCTAATTCAAGGGAGGGGGGGAGGGGCGGGGGAATGCTATTTAGACCTGCGAAAGGAGAATTCGAGCAAGCACCTTGACCGCTACGGGAGAATGGGCTCAGAGCTCTAGCCTAGCATAGTGCCTGGCTCCTGGTTAGGCCTCAGGAAATGCTGGGATGAATGGAGAGGGTTGTGGAACTAGCTTTTGCAGCGGGTTCAGTTCCTCCGCCAGAGAGAGACTTTGGAATTCCTGGGGACGGAATCGGAATCCGGGAGAGGATGGAGAAGGGCGCCTCGTCTCTGCCCTAAGCCCGATGGGAGGAACTTTTGCAGAACTACAGCCGGTCTTGACTCCGCCCTCGGGAGCCGCTGCCACTGCCTCACCTTTACAGGAGAGACAGCAGGAAGGAGGGAGCGACTGCCCGGCTTGTTTTGGTTAGCTTATAACAAGAGGTCGTGCTGAAATATTCACTCAGGATGGCAAACAGACAACACAATCGCCAGGTGTCTAAGGAGCTTTGAGGGTGGCCGGGCGCGGTGGCTCACGCCTGTAATCCCAGCACTTTGGGAGGCCGAGGTGGGATAATCACTTGACGTCAGGAGTTCGAGACAAGCCTGATGGTGAAACCCCGTCTCTACTAAAAATACAAAAATTAGCTGGGCGTGGTGGCGGGCGCCTATAATCCCAGGAGGCTTATAGGAGGAGGATGAGGCAGGAGAATCGCTTGAACTAGGGAGGCGGAGGTTGCAGTGAGCCCAGATCACGCAACAGTGTGAGGCTCTGTCAAGAAAAGAAAAGGAGAAGGGGAAAAGGAAAGAGAAAAAGGAAAAGGAGTTTGGAGGGAACGGCCGGCTGGGACCTGGAAGACAACCCAGAGGGGCTTCCCGGCCCGGGCACGGTGGCCTCGTGGGGAGGGCACCCGTTCTTGGGGCGGACCTGAGTGGGTCGCAGTTAAACGCCTGGGCGCAGGCTGCTGGTCCTTGGGCGCGATACTGACGGTTTGCGAGGCGGGTTTGGGGCGGGGTGGGGGAATCCTAGGGAGGCGGAGCGCGTACTCCCCGGCGGCGCCCGGGCTCAGGCCCATCCCGCCTCTGCGGCCTCGCCGGCCCCCAGGTCCTGCAAGGGACGACGCGCCTGGTCCGGGGGATCGTGGGCACCGGGGGCGGCTCGGGGAGGAGCCGCGGAGGGGAAAGCGCGGCGCGTGGCAAACGGTCGGGGCTCGCGGAGCGGCGACAGCGGCGCGGGCGCAGTGAGCGCGTCAGAGAAAAGAGTGGGGCGAAAATGGGGGAGCTGTAGGTCTTTTGGGGGAAGGAGGCGTAGGAGGTTTTCGTTGGGGGGAAGGTCGTGGAAACAGTAAAGGCTCAGAGGTGATGTCTAAACTGGCTGGAGAAGCTAAACGGTTTGGAACAGAGGCGTGACTTGGAGGCCTAAGTGGAGACCGGATTAGGAAGCCTTAGGAGGCACAATCGGGAGTTAAAATCTTGAACAATTCGGAGTTTTTTATTTTTAAAAATATATAGAAAATGTAATCTACACAAACATAGCAGGCAACATACCAAAAAGTACATGGAATACACATGTTACAGTCTCCCCAAAGTACCTTAATGTAGCAATTTCTCTTTGTCTGGACTAATACCCGGGGTTCTTTGTCCTACTCCAAGAAAATTAAGGAAGGGGACACAAGGTGAGGTGGGAGCAAAAGCTTAATAAGCAAAAGAAGACTCTCCACAGCGAGCTGGGTATGCCCTGTTGCAGCTGAATCCAAAAGCTTTTGTAAGAAAATCTCTTATCTCTGTAGCAGTTTGAGTAACTTCTCTTATCAGTAAAGCTGTCTTGTCTTCTGCAGCTGTGGTATGTCTCTAAAAAGCACAAAGCACCGCCTTCTTTGTATAACTGGGAGTTGTTTTAAGTAAGCCCCCCTCCTCCCTGCACAAGTTCCCACCATGTATATGCCTGAAAAGGGGAGGAAACTTTCCTGGGAAAACTCGCTAATTACACAAAGAACAAGGGGCTTCTGTGCTGGCCCCTGTCTGCTTATCTGCGTGCAGGTGCAGCCTGCGTTTTTTCCCAGGTCGTTTTATTTTTACCTGTTGCGGTGACTTTTCAGGCAGGCCGCTTCCGCAGTGAGTCTTCCCCAACTGAGTTTCCCTTTCCTTCTCCCTCACACATAGTTATGAAACTTAATAAAATTACTATCCATGACAAAACCATCCTAGTTAAGAAATGGAACATTCCTAGTACAGATGCTCCCACCTATGAGTTCCTTCCTTATCCCGTCTCCCTTGGCATGCCCAGCTTCTATCCTGAGCTTTGTGTCTGTCATACCACTTTTTTCAATAGGTTTTTAAATTGCTTCTTTGTGTCCCTAATACATTACTTCGTTTTGCTTCTCTGAAACTTTATAAAAACGGTGCTATGGTCTGGATGTTTGTGACTCCATGAAACTCATGTGCTAGAATCCTAACCCCCAAAGTGATGGTATCAGGTGATGGGCCCTTTGGTCATGAGTGGGATTCATAAGTGCCCTTATAAAGGAGGTCCTGCAGAGCTACCTAGTCACTTCCACCATGTGAGAACACAGCCGCCGCCATCCATCTGATAACTGAGACCAGTCCCTCACCAGACAGGAATCTGCTGGCACCTTGATCTTGGACTTCTCAGCCTCCAGAACTGTGAGAAACAAATTGCTGTTGTTTCTAAGCCACCCAGCCTCTGGTATTTTGCTATAGCAGCTCGAATGGACTAAGACAAATGGTGTCATGCTGTGAGTTCTCTTCTGCAGGTTTCTTCTTTTAAAGTTGTTTCTATAATACAGACTTAGTGCTCTACAGTCCTGTAATTCATTTTTACTGCAGTAAAACCTTCCGCTCTGTGACGATAACACAATTTATTGATCAACTAATAAATCCACTAGGTGGTTTGTTGTTTGTTGTTGTTGTTGTTGTTTTAATCTAATTTGGAGCTGGAAACAATTGAAAAGAACCCAAATTGTATCCTGGTATATGCATTCAGATATCCCACAAGATGTAATACCTAGAAGCATATGCAAATATCCAACTTTACAATAAAACACTAGAACTTTTTCCCAGTTGGTGGTCCCAATTTCACTTCTACCAGCATAGGTAAGAATTATTAATTTACGTCCTCACCAACACCTACTACTGTCACACTTCTTGATTTTTCCAGAAGAGTGAATGTAAAATAGTATTTCACCAGAATTTTAATTTGCATTTCCCTGATTGCTAATAAAGTTGAGACCTTTGCATCTATTTATCATATTCCCTCTTTTAAAAAGTGCCTGCTCATGTCCTTTGCCCATTTTTCTTTGGAGATGTGTTCTTTTTTATTTATAGGAGCTCTTTGTATATTCCTTTTTTTTTTTTTTTTTTTTTTTTTTTTTTTTTTTTTTTTTTTTTTTTTTTTTTTTTTTTTTTTTTTTTT
>NW_016107924.1:724699-782358 GCF_001604975.1 Cebus imitator | reverse complement strand
TAGTTGAGTCGGGGTTTCACCATGTTGACCAGGATGGTCTCGATCTCTTGACCTCGTGATCCACCCACCTCGGCCTCCCAAAGTGCTGGGATTACAGGCTTGAGCCACCGCACCCGGCCGTATATTCTTGATACTCATGTTTAATCAGTTATACTTGTTTACACACATTGTCTTGCAGATAGTGGCTTGTCTTTTCACTTGCTGCATGTCTTTTGACAAGTCGAATTTATGTCTTTTCTTTTATTGTCAGCTCTCTATCTTCTCATGAAGTCTTTCTTGCCCTGAAATCAGAAAATATTCTCCTATATTTTCTTGAAAATATTTGTAAATATTCCCTTTTCCACTAATCCATTTAGAATTGATTTTTTATATGTGGGAGGCAGGGATCCAACTTCATTTTTCCTCATATGAATAATCATTTATCTCAGCACCATTGTGGATAGTCCACTTTCTAGTGGATGAACAAGGCCACCTCTGTTCTGCATACCGCTTTGAGCAGGAATACTGTCGACTCTATTCAGTTTCTCTGGTCAGTGTATCTGTCTTTGTGCTACTATCATGGAATTTTAATTGCTACATCTTTATGATAAATCTTGATGTACAGATATCTCAAGAAGTTCCTCAGGAACTTCTCAGTTATACTTCAGCTTTTGCCTTTCATTATAAATTTCAAAACTAGTTTGGCAAGTTGCTCAAAATACCCTGTTGGCATTTTGCTTGGAATTGCAGTGAATCAAGAAATCAACTTGGCAATGCTGGCATCTTTACAAAATTGATTATTTCAGTTAATTATGTTTTCTATCTCTCTATTTGTTAGGTTTTAAAATCTTTCCATGAATTCTTCTAATATTCTTCATAAATATCTAATCTTAGCATAATGCTTTTTTCCCTCTACTCATTTGGAAGATTACACTGTATTCTTTTACCCATTGCCCTCGAAATTTTAACACATTTGCTTAAGTCTAAAATTACTATCCTAAACAATCCTCTGAAACAGTGCAAGGACCTTGGAACACTTTCACTCTTTCAACCAATTACTAGTCAGAAAGTCTTTGAATCCACCTATGACCTGGAAGCCCACCTCTTCGAGTTGCCCCACCTTTCTGGACCAACCAATGTACATCTTATATGTATTGCTTGATGTTTCATGTCTCCCTAAAATGTGTAAAACCAAAATGTAGCCTAATAACCTTGAGCACATGTTCTCAGCATCTCCTGGGGCGGTGTCACAGGCCACTGGCCACTCATATTGGGCTCAGAATAAATATCTTCAAATGCTTCAGAATTTGATTCTTTTCTTCAACACACTGGCCCCTCCACCCTTCTCCTCCTCTCACTGTGTATACAGAGCCCCGTTCCTGAGCACATCTGACTGAATTTCCCCACATAAGCACCTTCAGTAACCCAGCTCCACCTACTGCGCAAGCTCTGAACAAACTTAGCTCCACACCCAAAGCCCTTCCAGTTCCATCCTAAGTCAATGCTTCTCCAACTTTAAAGTGCATCAGAATCAGCTGGAAGGCCTGTGAAAATGCAGATTCCTAGGCCTGGCTTCCAGAGACTGCTTCTCAGTCGGTCTGGGGTGGGGCCCCAAAACTTGAGTTTTTAACAAGTGTTCAGGTGAAGCTGATGCTGGCAGTTTGTGGACCACAGCTTGGCTAAGACACCTTATCCCACGACCCTTCATGCACTCTCCCTCCATCCAGGGAGCTGCTTACTCTGCCCTCAGAACCCCATGTGTCTGAGCCTTTGCCCAACCTGGTCCTGCCAGGAATTCTAGGCTGCCGAGTCTGACGCTATGGGTCAGATCCTGGAACATTCCAACTCAAGATAAAGTTGAGAGGTTGTGCTGCTTTTTAAAGGGAAAGGCTTATTGGGATTTGAGCCAGAACTGGAAGGACTCTAGTAAACTGCAGACATTTGGCCCACCCCTAGATACAGGCCTCCCTGTGGGACATGCTGCTACGGACACTTTCTCCTTGTACAGATGGACAAAGGATGGCCCAGGGATGGGAAGTGACTCTTCCAAGGGCACACAGCACATTAGACGAGAGTCTGAGGGAGAATTCCAGTCTCCTTCCTGTGCGGTTATGTGCTTCTTGTACTGCCTTTTCAGTACAAGAAGCGTAAGGGGCCCTGCTTTTCCCCCTTCCCTCATTCTACTTTCTTGTGACCACAGCTGGGACCCAGCATTTCCAGCTGATGCTGAAATAGAGCCTCAGGGGGCTGTAAAACTTGGAAAAGGAAGAAGAGTGGAGGAAGGGGCAAGAAAAGGCAGGGAAGAAATAAAACCCTCTGTGGTGAAGGGAGGAAGAAATGGGAAGTCACCCAAAGCTGTCCAGGGGGCTGGGGGTGGGGCAGTTTCTGGAACCTATACATGTGAATCACCTCCCCTTCCTCTGACCCAGCAAGGGCTCAAGCTGGAAACCACAAACCCTCACTGGCCCCCCTCTGCAGTGGCCACGTGCTGCAGACCCGGAGTGGGTAGTTAGTTGCTTAATGCCAGCCTTCCTCCCCTGGACACGGAGTTCTGCTGACAGCCCCAGTCCAGCCAGAGCTCTGCTGTACATCCCTGGGAGTGGGGCTGGTGTGGAGCCTGGAGGGCACCCACTGCCTTCCCAGGGCTGCTCCAGACAGCATTAAGACCCTGCAGGGCACAGGTGAGACTCATAGCTGGGAGAACTGCTCCAGGCATTCAGGACCCTGGCTGCGGCAGGTGGGTCAGCCCACTGGGGGCAGGGCTCCGGGAACGAGGCTCTGCAGTTGGAGTTGTCACCCACTCTCATGTCACCTGGAGAAGAACTGGACCCAATTCCTGACAGCTTCATTCTGCAACCGCCAGTGTTCAACCCGGTGAGCTGTCACTCGAATCTGGAACCTCCTAGGTCTCTGGGCTCTTCTCTTCCAACGGGGCCCATACTCCTGGGCGGCGGGGTGGAGAGGACCTCAGTCCTGGACTCTGCTTCTCCCAGCACCTGCCCTGGGCTCTGGAAGGCCCTCCTGAGCTTAGCAAAGTGGATGACTGCTAATTCCCACTTGGGTAAAAATGACTGCTAGGTTTCCAGGGTCGCTGTATTTTTTTTATTATTATACTTTAAGTTCTGGGGTACACGTGCAGAACGTGCAGGTTTGTTACATAGGTATACACATGCCATGGTGGTTTGCTGCATCCATCCCCCTGTCATCTGCATTAGGTATTTCTCCTAATGTTAGCCCTCCCCAATCCCCCCCTCCTCCTGCCATCCCTCCCCTAGCTCCCCAACCCCCAACAGGCACCTGTGTGTGACGTTCCCCTCCCTGTGTCCATGGGTTCTCATTGTTCTACACCCACTTATGAGTAAGAACATGCAGTATTTGGTTTTCTGTTCTTGTGTCAGTTTGCTGAGAATGATGGTTTCCAGCTTCATCCATGTTCCTGCAAAGGACCTGAATACATCCTTTTTTATAGCTGCATAGTATTCCATGGTGTATATGTGCCACATTTTCTTTCTCCAGTCTGTCACTGGTGGGCATTTGGGTTGGTTCTAAGTCTTTGCTATTGTAAACAGTGCCACAATGAACATATGTGTGCGTCTTTTTAATAGAGTGATTTATAATCCTTTGGGTATAAACCCCGAGGGTTGTTCTATTTTGAAAGTAGTGAAGCGTGGAGCCGCAATGCTCTGCCCCTGCTGTAATGGATGCTAGGAGAATAGGAGTGTGGTAGGATTGTTGAGGGGGATGCTGACTGCCTAGTAAGGACAGTCTCATCCCCCGCGTGGAAGGAAGGGTCAGGTGGGAATTTCCACTCGGGGATGGCGGCTGGGAGAGGAGTTTCTCTCTTCCTTCTCATGCTCAGTCGTGCCTAAGAGGTTTTCTGAAACCAGCAATGATTTACAGAAGGCTGAATTCCCAGCTGACACCCCCAACTAATGAGCATTAATTATCACTTTCCCTCACTTGGCCCTCCCTTCCCATGAGAGCTGCATCCACTCAGTTAATTACAGGCCTGGAGGGAGCCTGGGAACTGGAAGTGACTCAACTGCTAAACCAGCTGAGCTTGCCAGGCGGGCATCCCAAGCCTCCCTCCCATGCTTCCCAGGTGCCTGGGGAATGGGCAGAAGCAGCTGCCCAGGTTACAGCGGCTCCTTGCTTTGCAGGCTGCGAGTTCCCACCTGGAGGGCTGTGCTGGCGGGTTCTCAATTCTTTCTAGGTGGTTTGGGCTCCTAAAGGTGGCTGGGAGTAGTCAGAGAGCAACACAGGAAGGCCGATCTTGCGATGCCACCAGTATGAACCTCCCATCCTGCTCACACTCATTCCGAACAGGCCCATGCGGAGCCCTCATGGTGCCAGGCCAGGCACTGAACGTACAGGAGGGAGAGACATGGCTTTGGCTTTGAGGGGCTTATAAACTCCTAGGGAGAACAGCCAACCAGTCCCTCTAAGCCTAAGGGCCTCATGAGCAAAATGCTCCGGGAGCTCAGGGAAGGGAAGGAAGCATCCAGGCACCCATGTGGATGATGCCTGGAAAAAGAGTCAGGGTGGAAAGAGACAGGAGGAACAGCCCAGAAAGCCAGGGAGCTGCAAAAGTATATGATGTATTTTAGGAAGGCCAGGTAACTGGTTTTTTTTTTTTTTTTTTTTTTGAGACTGAGTCTCACTTTTTCACCCAGTGGTGTCACGTGATCTCAGCTCACTGTAACCTCCGCCTCCCGGACTCAAGCATTTCTCCTGCCTCAGCCTCCTGAGTAGTCGGGATTACAGGTGCCTGCCACCACACCCGGCTAATTTTTGTGTTTTTAGTAGAGGTGGGGTTTCACCACAGTTGCCAGGCTGGTCTCAAACTCCTGACCTCAAGTTGATCTGCCCACCTCAGCCTCCCAGAGTGCTGGGATTACAAGCATGAGCCACAGCGCCCGGCCCAGGTAACTTCTACTCAGGGAAAGGTGAGCCTTCCCAGACATTGTTAAGTATCTCCCAGGGGTTCATTTCAAAGTCAGCTGTCAGTTCCCGACTTGTCCATTCTTCTTGCCTCCCAGTTCCCACTCTCCAGCCACTAGACAGTCCTCAGGAAGCCCCAGTACCAGGCTTCCGTGGAGCAGCATGGCATCTAGTGGCTGGCAAGCCTCCCTGGGGTCACTGCAGCCTGCTGTGCCCTAGGAGCCGGGGAAAGGCGGCTGACTGGTGCTGAATTTGGCAAGGGAGCTGAGTTTGACTTCTCTGGTGTAATGTGACTTTGCTGTATGACAGTCCAGGGAAGGGGATTAGGTAGAAGAAAATACGTCAGAGAACACTGATTTTACCTGTAAGGAATTTTCTGTTTGGGGAGGAAACGTTGAGGTTTCTTCTGCCCCTTTCCTCCCCTCCCCTGACATGGGGTCCCTGCGCCCTTTCTCCAGCCCTGCATGGTTGGGTTTCTCTTCTTGTTCAGGTGGTTCCTTATGTCATGACAATTTTTGGTGGTCTGCATGCAGGCAAGATGGTCATGCTGCAGGGAGTGGTCCCTCTGGACGCTCACAGGTAAGGCAGGGGTGGGAGCGGGTAGCCCAGGGGCGTCAAGCTGGAGGGCTCCTCCCTGCCTTCGGGATCTCTGTGGGTCTCTGGTCAAAACTGCACTCCGAGAGCCTCACCTCCCAGTAGGTTTCAGGTGGACTTCCAGTGTGGCTGCAGCCTGTGTCCTCGGCCTGATATCGCCTTCCACTTCAACCCTCGCTTCCACACCACCAGGCCCCATGTCATCTGCAACACCCTGCATGGTGGACGCTGGCAAAGGGAGGCCCGGTGGCCTCACCTGGCCCTGCAGAGAGGCTCTGGCTTCCTCATCCTCTTTCTCTTTGGGAGTGAGGAGGTGAAGGTGAAGAAGGGATGGGCACTGGGTGGTCTAGAACTTGTGTCCTCGTGCCTCTTCTTCCCTCAGCCAGACTCTCCACGACACGGTGCCGAGTAGCATTGGTGGGATCAGGTGCTGAGAGGACCAAGAAGCTGCCATGCCCGGTTCCAGGCTGCCCTGGGCCCACATGGCAGCAAGAAAGCTTTATGGTGCCTGGCTCCAAAGAGGGCATCGCTGCCATTGTCATGGCAAGCACTTAGAGAGCACCTGCTGTATACCAGGAACTGTTCTAAGCCCTTTAAAGGTATCTGCTCATTGAATGCTCACAACAGCCCCATTAGGTAGGTACTTCCATTATCCCACCTTACAGCCAGGAGGCAGCGGAGAGGGAGAGAGAACTTGACCTCAGGGTTTTGACCCCTAATGAGAACTCCTGCCAGAAGGATGATGGGATCTTCAGACTTCTCCAGGAGACAGGGCAGCGGGTGGGAGAGGAGCCTCTTGAGACTCAGTTTCCTCATGTAAAATGGAGCGAAGATGATTCTTTGAGCTGCTGAGAAGGCAAAACAAGGGACCTCTGTTGGGGTAGAGGGAGCGTTGAAGGTGCCTTGGCTCAAGGCCAGCTCTGCAACTTTGGGAAGGTTACTTAAGCCCCTTAAGGCTCTGTCAAATGTACCTACCCCATAGAGGTGGTGTGAAGTTAAGTGAGGAAAAGGTGCTTGGCCGTTATGAACTGAATGGGCATCCGCTGCTGAAGAGCCAGCCTCTGTCTGTCTCTCCAGGTGAGTGTGAACGGACGGCACTTTCTCCACTACCGCTACCGGCTCCCGCTGTCTCGTGTGGACACGCTGGGCATCTTTGGTGACATCTTGGTAGAGGCCGTTGGATTCCTGAACATCAATGTAAGTTCCCACAGGGCCAAGTCCTGGGCAGTGACAGCCTCTAGGTTCCCCTGACTCCCGGACAGGCCTGGGACACCTTCCTGCACCCTAGACCGAGAGACAGAGGAGGCCCGGGGCACCTGTAATAGCCAAGGGGGAGGGAGACCACTGAGGTTTCAGGTGTGAGTGGGCTGCGGGGAGGAGAAGGTGCTGGAGAAAGGCAGGAGCCTGCACCTAGGATGGGTCTGGTTAGCACTGAGAAGTGATGGCCGGGAATGATTTGGCACACTGGGGCAGAAACGGGCGGCTGCTGGCTTTATCATCCCCACCTGATGAGCTTATAAAAGCCCAGATTTCTGGGGCTTGCCACCAGAGATTCTGAGTCAGTCAGTCCAAGGCGGGGCCCACAGACTGGGATGTTCAAAATGCCAGCAAAAGGCAACGACTGAGCAGCCGAATGGGAAACACGAGGAGCTCTAAAACCCAAGGCCGGGGCTCGCCCCCGCCGCCCCCACCCAGGCACAGGTAGGGACTGTAGTGGTCCTGAATGCTGCTAATTCTTTTCTCTCTTTCTGAACAGCCATTTGTGGAGGGCAGCAGAGAGTACCCAGCTGGACACGTGAGTCTCTTAGAGCACGTTCTGAGCAGCCACACTAGCTGGCCCGCCCTCTGGACTGCCGCTCACGTTGTGCAACGCCCAGCTGCCCCTTCCCTCACTGCTGTGGTTGCCGTACACTTGGCTGGCTCCACTCCAGTCTCTGGAGGGCCTGGATCTGCCTCTCCCAGCCCCTCTCCAGGGCCAGCTTGGGAAGCCGAATGGGGGTGGGCTGCATGCAGAGGGGGCAAGACCCCGTATTCCCAGCAGGAGAGGCCTTAGTTGAAACACTCATTTCTCAAACCACCTCTGCAAAGTAGCTGGGGTTGACCTTGCAGGACAGAAGGGGAGATGAGGCCCATGTACCTGCCCAAGGCCACAGTGGATGACAGATCCTCCACCTGTTCTTCCCTATTGTTCCGGAGCTAGTGAACCTCTGAAGTCCAGAGGATCCCACTGGGGCTCCAATGACTCACCTGCGGCCATGAGAGAAACAAGCCCCATATATACCCAATTTGTCAGAATAACAAGAGGTTCTTTTTCCTAAGCAAATACCACATGGCCTTATGTCCCCTCTTTCTTTCCCTGACAGCCTTTCCTGCTGATGAGCCCCAGGCTGGTGAGTGAACCCCTCTCCTGCTCCATCAGGGCTGGGAGCACAGCCTGAGTGTGTAGCTAATGAGCTCCACCTGGTGGGACATGGGATATGCCCCCAGCCTAAGGATGTCCCCTTTCTTTACAGCAAGCTGCAGGCGGTGGGTGGGTGGGTGGGGCAGCTTCCGGCTGAGGCTCAGCTTCATTTTACCTTTTCTCCACTTATTCTGAACATTGTCATTTGATACTTCTCTGTGCCAGGCCCAGTGCCAGGCTCCAAGATAGAGGAACAAGCTGGTCCCAGCTGTCCAGTTGCTCACAGGCGGGTGGGGGACAGACCACTAGATGGCCATTACAGTTCAGGATGCAGTGAAGGGAGAAGGATGTGGTGGTCGAGACACAGAGAGGCCAAGCGCAGCCTGAAGGGGCCAGGGAAAGTGTTGGGCAGGAGGGGGTACGGGAGGTCAGATGCTTAGCAAATAAGCAGCATCTCCTGGCTGCAGGCCTGGGCAGAACATGCCTGCCCTGGTGCTCCCCGGCCCCGGGGGCGGGTGGTCCTCCCCAGTCCCCTGTAAGTCCATTTCTCAATACCTCCCTTGTTCTTCAGGAGGTGCCCTGCTCACATGCTCTTCCACAGGGTCTCTGGCCCGAGCAGGTCATCATAGTGCGGGGGCTGGTCTTGCAAGAGCCGAAGCAGTAAGTATCCAGCATCAAAGAGGAGGCGAGGGAGCAGCCCCTCTGTGCCAGGCACATGCTCTATAAAGCATCATCTCCTTCAATCCCCCAGCACCACCATTTTATCCTCATTTCACAGGTGAGGAACTAGAGAAGCAGAAAGATGTGGCATAAAGTGGCAGAGTTTGTGAAGGTCAGCCTGGGACTGGGATCAACAGCCCGACTGCTGGGAGCGTCATTCCTGCTGGTACCTCTAGTCAGGCCTAGCCTCTCGTCCCAGGTCCTAGGAAAGGGGCCCCAGGAAAGGTCCAGGTGCAGGCTGAGGCCCAGAGCAAAGACGTAGCTTCCCATAGTAATGCAAGGTGTGGTTCAAAAGACACAGCCAGACTGCCCCAGAGAGGAGGGCTGCCATTTGGAAGCCAGGACTTGGAGGGACACAGTGACTAAGCAGACACTACCAAGCTTCTCCTACATGGTGCGTTCAAACCCAGACCTGTGGCTCCAATCCTGTTAGACAAGGGCCACTGGTCTGCCTGCCTTGAGGAAACGCATTAGAGTTTATGACTTCTCTGGGCCAGATTGCCTGGGTTGGCATGTGCTGAGGATACCTACTACCTGTGCAACCTTAGGGCAGATACTTGTCCTCTCCGTGCCTCTGTTTCCCTCTCTGTAAGAAGGGGAGGATAATAATGCCGACTTTAGGGGTAGTGCTTAGAATAGCACCTGGCACGTGGTAAGTGCTCCACAGATGTGGATGCTGTTGCATCATCTCAGTGGGGGCAGGGGAAGGCAGAGTAAGGGAAGCACCCTGTGTTCTCCTTGCTTAATTTTGTTTTTACTTTTTAAGTTACTGACCTCACTAAACCCTTGCCCTCCACACTCCAGATCATGCCTGTGAATTCTGGGGCAGGCATGAAGCCCAGCACTGGATGGCCTGGGCCTCCAAAGACAGGCACAACTGAATTGGATTCCTGGTTTTGTCTCCTATAAATGGTGCGGTCTTGGGCCAGTCACTAAACCTCTGTAAGTCGGAATTTCCCTACTGGAAAAAGAATGAAAATTCCAACCTGATAGGGAAAATGAAAAGGTGCTCAGTGACAGAACACTTCTTCCAACAAAACTTGGAGGCATGAGACCAGGTTCACATTGCAGCTCAGAGTCACAAGGTTATTAGTGACGTGGTGAGCAAGTAACTGCTCTTTCCCAAGGGCTGTGAATGCATGTGTCTTCAGAAGCCAGACAGGTCTCTGAGGCAAATAGTGAGCTCAAGATGGATTAAAGATTTAAACATAAGACCTAAAACCCTAAACACCCTAGAAGAAAACCCAGGCACTACCATTCAGGACATAGGCATGGGCAAGGACTTCATGAGTAAAGCTGCAAAAGCAATGGCAACAAAAGCCAAAATAGACAGATGGGATCTAATTAAACTCCAGAGCTTCTGCACAGCAAAAGAAACTATTATTAGAGTGAACCGGCAACCAAGAGAATGGGAAAAAATTTTTGCAATCTACCCATCTGACAAAGGGCTAATATCCAGAATCTATAAAGAACTAAAACAGATTTACAAGAGAAAAACAACCCCATCCAAAAGTGGGCGAAGGATATGAACTAACACTTGTGATTAAAGAGAAAATAGAAGCCATCTTTTCTACAAACTCTCTCAATTTTTGAATATTGTATTAAAGTTGAAGAATACGACGGACCAGACAAAGCATTCCTGTGTACAGTTCAGCTGAGATCCACCAATGTGAAGACTTAGCACAGCACCTGGTACTTAGTGAGGCTGCCACAGATGCTGCCGCTGCTGTTTTGTGAAAGCAACTGATGACTTGAATGGGACAGGGAGCAAGAGTTGGAGGGCACAGGATTCATCTGCAGCTAAAATCTATCCCTCTTTCTTCACCTCATCCCTCCCTCCTCCTCACTGAGTAGGAGTGTATGACTGCAGCCTCAGAGAGCTTCAGCAGATCTTCGCTGGGCATCTAGTGATTGATCATCACAGCAGGCATCCAGTGATTTGTGATTATTCAGTGAGCTAGTAGGCTGAGCTGGATGAACGTGAGGTAGGGAGACACCAGGAGTTCTCAGGCCAGTGGGAAGACAAAGCCTCGTCTGGCAGGATGGAGTAGGGGGAAGCTGTAGTGGGGCTGGAGGCTCCACACCGTCCACTCTCAGGGCTCCTGCCCTCCAAGCTTCTTCCCAACATTGAGCCCTTGCCATCTCCTTCCCAAAACTTAGGAAACTTATGGGGCCACCTCCTGTGAGGATCTACCAACAGTCCCTGAAAGGCCTGCCCAGGGCGGCCTTTTCCCCCACCTCACCCGCCTTCTGCATACCATCAAGATGCAGCCTTTTCCGGCACAGTGCTTCAAAGAAGGGGACTTGGAGAGTTCCCAGGACATAAAAAATAATCTGGTTGCCCTGTTTGAGAGGGAGGGTGCCAGATCCCACCACCCCAGATCCGGAGTCAGGAATCCTAGTTCACATCCTAACCTGAGGCCCTACAGCTATTGCTAGTAACGGAGACGTCATTTAACTTTTTGTCCCCATCATTAAATGGGCTGACAAACCTCACAGCACAGAATTTGTGAGGGCTAAGGAAAGGCAAACTAGTGTCTGTAAAACACCTAACTTCTGTAAAATACCTACTGTGTGCTAGGAATCGCTAGTTTTCACATACGTTATTTTCTTTTTTGTGGCTCTATGAGGTAGAGATTGTATTATATAGTAATATTTTTAAGCAATAGGTATCATCTGAATGCTTATTACATAATCAGGTGCTGTTCTAAACAAGCGTTTCTTATATATTCATTTAATTCTTACGACAGTGCCACAGACAGGTACAGTACAGTTATGTCATCTCTGTATTATGGATGAGGAAACTGAGGCACAGAGAGATGAAGGGTCTTGCCCAAGGTCACAGAACTAGATAGTAGCAGAGCCAGGGTTCAACCTGGGCTGCCTGACTCTAACCAACATTTAATACGATACCTGGCGCTGAGTTGGCATTCAATAAATATTAGCTACAGCTGTTACCACCATCATCATCCCCATTCTCAGGAGGAGAAACTGAGGCTCAGGTAGGCAATTTTCACACACTTCTCTCCCACCTGCAACCTCCTGTAGTCAGTAGATGGCAACCCTGGAAGTCAATCTCAAGTTCATCTGAGCTCATGTTCTTTCCACTGTTCTGAGCATCCAGCAGTGCTTGTTTCTGGAGGCTGAAGCCGCTCAATCTTCCATCCTCTCCCCCACGTCCATCCTTCCCCTGGGGGCTGAGCAGTGGCCTGCGGCCACCAGGCACTGATCCCTTCTCCTTCCTCCTGCTTCCTGCAGTTTCACGCTGAGCCTGAGGGACCAGGCTGCCCGTGCTCCTATGACACTCAGGGCTTCCTTCACAGACAGAACTCTGGCCTGGATCTCCCCCTGGGGACGGAAGAAGCTGATCTCAGCCCCCTTCCTCTTTTACCCCCAGAGATTCTTTGAGGTGGGTCAGAGCCAAGAGGCCACATCCCTTCAGGCTGGAGCACAGAGCTGACCTCCCATAATGACCTGGGAGACTCTGGGGTGGGTGGGCAGGGCAGCTGTTATGGGGTGGGAGGCCAGAGCCAGCAGAGCACAGCAAACATCTACACAGAGGTCCTCCACCCTCCACTCGGATGCCAGGGATCCCATAGCCAGAAACTCAAATTAATTGATGCAGGTGGAGGGCCAAGCATCAGCTTTATTGAAAAGCTCCCCTAGGGCCAGGCGCGGTGGCTCATACTTGTAATCCCAGCACTTTGGGTGGCTGAGGTGGGCGGATCACGAGGTCAGGAATTCGAGAGCAGCCTGGCCAAAATAGTGAAACCCTGTCTCTACTAAAAATATTAAAAATTAGCCAGGCATGGTGGTGGGCGCCTGTAATCCTAGCTGCTTGGGAGGCTGAGGCAGGAAAATTGCTTGAACCTGGGAGGTGGAGGTTGCAGTGAGCCCAGATCACGCCACTGCACTCCAGCCTGGCAACAGTGTGAGACTCCGTCAAAAAAAAAAAAAGCTCCCCTAATGATTCCAGCGTGCAGAACCACTCCTCTACAGGAAGCAGCCCCAGTTACAGATGGTGAAACTGAGGCGCAGGGCTGGGAAGATCCTTGTCAAAGGCTGCAGTGGGCTGGTGACAAGCGGGGCCCCTTGTCTGTTCTTTTCTAGCACTGTACTGGGTGCCCCCAGGTCCAGTCTTTGTGTCCTCTGAGAGGAGGAGGGTGTCGCTGGGAAGAGCATCAGGCAGACAGGGAGAGTCTGGCTGGAAGCTGCCACCCGTCATGTCCTCCTTTCCCAGGTGCTGCTCCTGTGCCAGGAGGGAGGGCTGAAGCTGGCTCTCAATGGGCAGGGGCTGGGGGCCACCAGTGTGAACCAGCAGGCCCTGGAGCAGCTGCGGGAGCTCCGGATCAGTGGAAGTGTCCAGCTCTACTGTGTCCACTCCTGAGGACAGTTCCAGGGCAACCCTGCCAGAAAATAGGAAAGTCAGCCCACACCCACAGCCCCACTCTCCTCCCCTCATTAAAATGTCCACCTGACACCACCGCATTAGCCCTGGTTCACTTCCAGGGTCACGAGCCTAAGTCTGCAGGAGCTTTGGGCCTGAGGGAAGGCACAGGGTGCCAAGGTTCCTCCGACTCTGCACCTTCCTCCACCGGGAGCTGGGATTTGGCTCCATCTGCCTTCAGGGCCTGGACTGCACTCACAGAGGTGGAATTTGTAGACTAACAAAGATACTCCAAAATACAGTGGCTTAAAGAATGTGGTCATTTATTTTACTTATTTGTGGTCAAATAAATAAATGGGGTCATTTATCTATTCCATTCTCATCTAGCAATTCTAGAGAAAATGGTTCAGGTTAGTGGGGCAGCTCTGCTCCCAGAGATATTCAGGGTCTGTCCTAGCCATTGTTCCACCACCCAGGGCATCATCACGGTCTGCGTGGCCGAAGCTCAGCTGCCACCCTGTCTTGGTCTCCGCCACTGAGAAGGCTAATAGAGGCTGAGGATAAGGCCCACCTGATCTCATAAGCTCCAGGCCGGGGTCTGACACCACCAGCTACAGTCACGTTTCATCTGCAGGCACTTGGTCTCGGTCACACTACCTGCCAGGAAGGCTGGAAATGGCCTCCATTGGGATACCCATATGACTGGCCACATAAAATAGAATAGTTGGCCAAGCGCAGTGGCTCACACTTGTAGTCCCAGCACTTTGGGAGGCCAAGGTGGGCAGATCACGAGGTCAGGAGACTGAGACCATCCTGACTAACACAGTGAAACCCTGTCTCTACTAAAAATACAAAAAAGTAGCCAGGCATGGTGGCAAGCACCTGTAGTCCTAGCTACTCACTCAAGAGGCTGAGGCAGGAGAATTGCTTGAACCCGGGAGATGGAGGTGGCTGTGAGCTGGGATCATGCCACTGCACTCCAGCCTGGCTGACAGAGCGAGCCTCTGTCTCAAAAAAAAATAACAGTCACACACACAAAAAAAAAACAGAGTAGTTTTATTCTATCACTATAAAAAAAAAAAACAAAACAGGGAGAATGGATTTGAACAAAAAAAAAATATGGCACTCTGATTAAACTGCATTACAGCCTGCAGGACTCCTCGGGCCAGCTTGGTTTTACTCTAGATTTCACTGTTGTCCCACCCTACTCCTTCCATCCCACTTTTTCCTTCACCAACATTCGAGTTCTTGCCTTCTCTGACAGCCAGACAGACAGATGGGAGAGGCAGGCGTGTCCTTCATTGTCAGTAGTTCTTTGATGTGAAAGGGGCAGCAGAGTCATTTATACTTCAACCAACCTCTTTGCATCTTACAAAGTTAAACAGCTGAAAGAAGTAAAATAGGGAGGCAATGCTTGTGGAATGTACAGTGCATGTTGGCGGCACATGCCTCATTACGATTCACCTACTTGCTTCTCCTGTTCAGTCATTTCTTTGGAAGGCAGTGGATTTCTCTCTTGCGCTTCTGTCTTCCTCAGTTCCGACATATCTTTGCCTGCTTCCATCCATGTAAGACGTGACTTGTTCCTCCTGGCCCTCCACCAGGCTTGTGAGGCTTCTCCAGCCACGTGAAACTGTAAGTCCAATTAATCTCTTTATTTTGTAAATTGCCTAGTGTCAGGTATGCCTTTATAAGCCGTGTGAAAATGGACTAATACAGGACTTTAGCATTACAATGGTATGTTAATGATGTAAAAGTAACAGGGGTCACCAGCTCTGGTTTGCTGGGGTCTTGCTCTGAACTTATCCTCCTCTGGTAATTGCTAAAGAGTCCTGAGGCTCCTGTGGCCTCCCAGGCCATCTGAAGTTCTTTTAAGCAAACAGACCTATAGATAAAATGACTAAAAACTCCTGTTTAAGAAACTACAATGAGCTTTCTTAGTTATCTACTGTTTAAGAAAATAATGAACTTTCTCAGCTATGTCTCCAGGGCTGCCCTGGTAACGTAAGATGTGTGTGTGTTTGTTTTTAATAAGGCCTTGGACGACTTTTGTTAGATTTATACTTAGGCACTTTATAGTTTTTTGTGCTATTCATAAATGCTATCTTTTTAAAAATTCTACTTACTTGATACTGGCACAAAAATGCACCTGGTTTGTGTATTAATCTAGTTCCTAGCAAAGTTGCTAAATTCTTTCATTAGTTCAGATAGAAAACCTTGTCCTGGCACAGTGGCTCACACCTGTAACCCCAGCACTTGAGGATGCCAAGGCAGGTGGACCACTTGAGTCAGGAGTTTGAGACCAGCCTGGCCAACATGGCAAAACTCCGTCTCTACTAAAACTACAAAAAATTAGTGAGCATGGTGTCACACACCTGTAAGCCCAGCTACGCAGGAGGCTGAGGCACAAGAATTGGTTGAACCCAGGAGGCAGAGGTTGCAGTGAGCCGAGATGGCACCAATGCACTCCAAGCTGGGCAACAGAGCGAGACTCTCTCTCAATAAATAAATAGACAGGCAGGCAGGCAATCTTACCACTTGCAAAAAATAATGATTTCTGATTTCTTCCTTTCCAACCTCCCTCTCTCTCTCTGTCTCTCACTCTTCCCCCGACTCCCAGCCACATTCCCTCCCTTCCTTCCTCTCTCCCTGATGCTTCCTTTATTATATTATGATGGTCAAGACTTCCTGCACACTGTGAGTAGCAGGGCTGTTAGCGGGCATCCTTGACCTGTTCCTGACATTAGGGAAATGCAACTAAGATTTCACTATTAAATGTGATGATTGTCGTAGGTTGGGATTAGATACTACTTTTAGGGTAAGGAGATTTTTGTTTTTTCTTAGTTTGCTAAGAGATTTTTTTTTTCATGAATCAGTGTCAAGTCTGTCTTCTGCATTTATTAATATGATCATATTGTTTCTAATCTGTTAATGAGGTAAATTACCTTAATAGGTTCTCTAATGTCATACTATAAGTATCTTTAAATTCCTAGAGTAAATGAATTTTTAATGAATATATATCATGGCATTTCATTTACTGATAGTACTATTTTTGCATTATGTTCATAAATTGGCTTATAATTTTACTTATCCATCCATCAACAGTAGCCTTAGTTCTGGATTCTTTTCTGTGCAAGGTCATTGGTTGTTGTTTTATATGTCCTCTAGGTCTTTATTTAATCCATAGATTCCATCGCCCTCTCTTCTTTTCTTACATTTTATTATTGGGAACAAAACTGATAATTTTTTCTTATAGAGCTTCCCAGAATCTAAATTCTGCTGATTAGTCCCTAGGGCATTGTTTAAAATATTCCACTGTCTCCTGTACTTCTTTTTGTCTACAGTTTTGATCAGATTAGTTTCAATTTTTCAGCAAGAAAACCAAAACTATTATCTTATTCTCTAAATGTTTCTTTTTAAATTTTGTTTTATTTATATATATTTTCTTGAGAGAGTCTCACTCTGTCACCCAGGCTAGGGCACAGTGGCACAATCTCTGCTCACTCTAGCCTCCACCTCCCAGGTTCAAGTGATTCTCATGCCCCAGCCTCCTGACTAGCTGGAATTACAGGTATGCTCCACCACACCTGGCTAATTTTTGGATTTTTTTGTAGATGAGGTGTCGCTATGTTAGCCAGGCTGATCTTAAACTCTTGGCGTCAAGTGATCCACCTGCCTCAGCCTCCCAAACTGCTAGGATTACAGTCATGAGTCATGCTAAATATTTCTTATAGCCTCCTGTTCTCGTTTCATGAATATATTTTCTCTTATCTCTTCCTTGATATAAATGATGCTTTTGTAAATTTTCTTCTGCTTGCCATAATTTCTTTGTTTTCTTGAAGCTTATTTGTTAATTATTTGTGTATTTTGCTATCTTCAAATTAGACGATTTCCTCAAATGTCTGGCAATCCTTAGTTGTTTGTGGGGTTTTGTTGTTGTTGTTGTTGTTTATTTCTTTGTTTGTTTGTTTTTGAGATGGAGTCTCGCACTGTCCCCCGGGCTGGAGTGCAGTGGCGTGATCTCATCTCACTCCAACCTCTGCCTCCTGGGTTTAGGCAAATCTCTTGCTTCAGCCTCCTGAGTAGCTGGGAATACAGGCATATGCCATCAAGCCAGGCTAATTTTTGTATTTTTGGTAGAGGAGGCGTTTCACCATGTTGACCAAGTTGGTCTTGAACTCCTGACCTCAGGTGATCCACCTGCTTCGGCCTCCCAAAGTGCTGGGATTACAGGTACAGAGCCACTGCACCCAACCAAGTAGTTGGCTTATATTCAAGAGTGAGACACTAAAATCCTAACTGGAAGCTTTATGTGCATGGGTTGGGCTTATTGATTTATATGCCTCCTCACAATGAAACAGGTCAATGGTCAATGGTATTGTTGTCTAAAGTGTCATCCGAGTTAATTGTCTCATGACCGAGAAAGTTAAGGAACATGGATGCAAAGGGTGAGGTTGGAGTGAAAGTTTAATAAGCAAAAGAAGAAAGCTCTCCATAATGGAAAGCAGAGCCTGGGCTTATGACAAAAACTCTTACAAGAAAGTCCTCTCATTTCTGTAGCTGTTTGAGTAACTTCTCTTATCTATAAAGCTATCTGTGTAACTCCCCTTATCTGTGCAGCTGTGGGTATGTGCCTAGGCAAGCCCAAAGCACAGCTTCTCTTGTTTGTGTAACTGTGGGTCTGTTTTAGGTAAGCCCCCCTCCCTTTCCCATGAAAGATCCTGTGGAGCCCTCGTGTACATGTCTGAAAAGGGGAGGAAACTTTTTCCTGGGAGCCCACTAATCACACAAAGAACAAAAGGCTTCTATGCTAGGTGCCTGCTTATCTGAGCAGCTGCAGACTGAGTTCCCCAGGCTGCTCAACTTGTGCCTGTGGCTGTGATTTTTCAAGCAGTCTGCTTCTCCAAGGACCAGCCTTAGCTGTCTGCCTAACTGACTTTTTTCCTTTTCCTCTCCCTCAACAAGGTGACTGGGAAAATAAATGGCTTTTTTTCCCAACAAAATTTGTCATTAAAAATAAATGTGTAAAATTAAACTTCATGATTAAATATACATAAAAGTAATATTCATACTTTACATCAAAATCTATATACAAAGTTAGTTGATTGCATGACAGTAAAGGAAATGGCAAAACTGAGAACTTGCTGCTATGCAGCTTTCAAATGTTTGCAACCTAAAATAGCCATAAAATTAAGTTTCTTTTAAGGGAATTTCAGAATTAAATATATCCCTCGAGTAGTTGACAATGAAGAGCCCATAACTTATTTTAGTTACCAAATGTTTAAAAAGTGTTCTGTGTTTTTTCTCCCCAAAATGTTAGTGTGTAGCTATTCTTATAAATGTTGAGAGAAGAAGATGGTGAGAAAGGGAAGCAGAAACGACAGGTTAACCAAGGCATTTTCGTCCTTGCTGACAACAAATCACCAGGGGGTGCTTTCAGGCACTGTTTTGCGGAGGTGTCCCTCTACATTAAGCGATGCTTTCTTCTATGACAATTTTTGAAGCCTACGCATTACTTTGTTCAATATAGAAGTTCAGTTTTAACCCAGAATTTAACCCAGGGACTCAGCTGTCTTCCCCATTCTCCCTCAAGCCCCAAGGACTGGTTGTTCTGCTTACTGAGTGGGTCTGGCATTTGCATCGTCCTATTGGCTCCAACACAAAGACTGGGATACCCACCTGTGGGCACAGTCAACCACATTGCAGACACAGAAAAGGCAATGAGCCTGGGATCACATGGAGGAAATCTGTCGTTTCTGCTTCCCTTTCTCCACACTGTGTTTTCTGGACAGGGTTATGTCACCTTTTTTTTCATGCTCAGGTGGAAGAAAAAATTCTTTCCCCTTCTTTAAGACAAGCTGCTGGTGTTCTATGAAAGTATGCTTCTGATGTAAGAACTAACATTCACATACTTGTTCATTTCCCCACTGTAGTCTCTGTAAAAATGATGGAATGTATCTTGAAAACAAACTTCAATTTGTCCATCCTCAAACCAGCCCTTAGGTTTGTATATGGTACCATATAAATCCAATTTCTGATCATTTCTGGGGTTCCATTTTCTTCTTCAAGGCTCTTTCTCCCCGAAGTCTTTTTTTTTTTTAGCTGTACTTAACATTCTATGGGTACATGTGCAGACAATGCAGGATTGTTGCATAGGTACACACATGGCAATGTGATTTGCTACCTCCATCCCCCCATCACCTACATCTGGCATTTCTTCCCATGTTATGCCTCCCCGACCTCCCCACACCCCTGTTGTCCCTCCCTTGGCCCCGCACAACATACCCCAGTGTGTGATGCTCCCCTCCCTGTGTCCATGTGTCCTTATTGTTCAACACCCCCCTATGAGTGATACCATGTGGTGTTTGATTTTTCTGTTCTTGTGTCAGTTTGCTGAGAATGATGGTTTCCAGATTCATCCATGTCCCTATGAAGGACACAAATTCATTGTTTTTTATGGCTGCATAGTATTCCATGGTGTATATGTGCCACATTTTCTTTATCCAGTCTATTGTTGATGGACATTTGGGTTAGTTCCAGGTCTTTGCTGTTGTAAACAGTGCCGCAATGAACATTTGTGTGCATGTGTCTTTATAATAGAATGCTTTATAATCCTTTGGGTTTATACTCAGTAATGGAATTGCTGGGTCAAATGGAATTTCTCTTTCTAGGTCCTTGAGGAATCACCATACTGTCTTCCACAATGGTTGAACTAGGTTACACTCCTACCAACAGTGTAAAAGTGTTCCTATTTCTCCACATCCTCTCCAGCATCTGCTGTCTCCAGGTTTTTTAATGATCGCCATTCTGACTGGCGTGAGATGGTATCTCAATGTGGTTTTGATTTGCATTTCTCTAATAATCAGTGATGATGAGAATTTTTTCATATGTTTGTTGGCCTCATATGTCTTCTTTTGTAAAGTGTCTGTTCATATCCTTTGCCCACTTTTGGATGGATTTGTTTGTTTTTTTTTCTTGTAAATCTGTTTTAGTTCTTTGTAGATTCTGGATATTAGCCCTTTGTCAGATAGGTAGACTGCAAACATTTTTTCCCATTCTGTTGGTTGCCAATTTGCTCTAATGATTATTTCTTTTGCTGTACAGAAGCTCTGGAGTTTAATTAGGTCCCATTTGTTTATTTTGGCTTTTGTTGCCAATGCTTTTGGTGTTTTAGTCATGAAGTCCTTGCCTATGCCTATGTCCTGAATGGTTTTGCCTAGATTTTCTTCTAGAGTTTTTATGGTTTTAGGCCTTATGTTTAAGTCTTTAATCCATCTGGAGTTACTTTTAGTGTAAGGTGTCAGGAAGGGGTCCAGTTTCTGCTTTCTGCACACTGCTAGCCAGTTTTCCCAACACCATTAATTAAACAGGGAATCCTTTCCCCATTGCTTGTTTTTGTCAGGTTTGTCAAAGACCAGACAATTGTAGATGTGTGCTGTTGCCTCCAAAACCTCTGTCCTGTTCCATTGGTCTATATCTCGGTTTTGGTACCAGTACCATGCTGTTTTGATTACTGTAGCCTTGTAGTAGTTTGAAATCAGGTAGCATGATGCCTCCGGCTTTATTCTTTTTGCTTAGGATTGTCTTGGCCATGTGAGCTCTCTTTTGGTTCTATATGAAGTTTAAGGTGTTTTTTTTCCAGTTCTGTGAAAAAGGTCTTTGGTAGCTTCATGGGGATAGTGTTGAATCTATAAATTACTTTGGGCAGTACGGCTATTTTCACAATATTGATTCCTCTTAACCATGAGCATGGAGTGTTTCTGCATTTGTTTGTGTCCTTTCGTATTTTCTTGAGCAGTGGTTTGTAGTTCTCCTTGAAGAGCTCTTTACATCTTTTGTTAGTTGTATTCCTAGGTATTTTATTCTCTTTGTAGCAATTGTGAATGGGAGTTTGCTCATGATTTGGCTGTTAGTCTGTTATTAGTGTATAGAAATGCTTGTGATTTCTGCACATTGATTTTCTATCCTGAGACTTTGCTGAAGTTGCTTATCAGTTTAAGGAGGTTTTGAGCTGAGATAGTAGAGTCTTCTAAATATACATTCATGTCGTCTGTAAATAGAGACAATTTGACTTCCTCTTTTCCTAACTGAATACTCTTTTTTTTTTTTCTTGCCTAATTGCTCTGGCTAGAACTTTCAATACTATATTGAATAGGAGTGGTGACAGAGGGCATCCTTGTCTAGTGCCAGATTTCAAAGAGAATGCTTCCACTTTTTGCTCATTCAGTGTGATATTGACTGTAGGCTTGTCATGAGTAGTTTTTATTATTCTGAGATATGTTCCTTTGATACCTAGTTTATTGAGAGTTTTTAGGATAAAGCACTGTTGAATTTTGTCGAAGGCCTTCTCTGCATCTATTGAGATAATCGTGTGGTTTTTGTTTTGGTTCTGTTTATGTGGTGGATTATGTTTATAGACTTGCATATGTTGAACCAGCCTTGCATCCCCAGAATGAAGCCTACTTGATCATAGTGGATAAGCTTCCTGATGTGCTGTTGCAATTGGCTTGCCAGTATTTTATTGAAGATTTTTGTGTCTATGTTCATCATGGATATTGGCCTGAAGTTTTCTTTTTTTGTTCAGTCTCTGCCAGGTTTTGGTATCAGGATGATGTTGGTCTCATAAAATGATTTGAGAAGGATTCCCTCTTTTTGTATTGTTTGGAATAGTTTCAGAAGGAATGGTACCAGCTCCTCTTTATACATCTGGTAGAATTCAGCTGTGAACCTGTCTGGACCTGGACTTTTTTTGGTTGGTAGGTTATTAATTGCTGCCTCAACTTCAGCCCTTGTTATTGGTCTGTTCAAGGTTTCAACTTCTCCCTGGTTTAGGCTTGGGAGGGTGCAAGTGTACAGGGATGTATCCATTTCTTCCAGGTTTACTGGTTTATGTGCATAGAGTTGTTTGTAGTAATCTCTGATTGTAGTTTGTATTTCTATGGAGTCAGTGGTGAAATTCCCTTTATCATTTTTTATTGCATCTATTTGATTCTTCTCCCTTTTCTTTTTTATTAATCTGGCTAGTGGTCTGTTTTGTTGATCTTTTCAAAAAACCAGCTCCTGGATTTATTGATTTTTTAAAGGATTTTTTGTGTCTCCATCTCCTTCAGTTCTGCTGTGATCTTAGTTATTTCTTGTCTTCTGCTAGCTTTTGAGTTTTTTTTTATCTTGCTCCTCTAGCTCTTTCAATTTTGATGATAGGGTGTCGATTTTAGATCTTTCCTCGCTTGTCTGGTGGGCATTTATTGCTATAAATTTCCCTCTAGACACTGTTTTAAATGTGTCCCAGAGATTCTGGTACATTGTGTCTTCGTTCTCACTGGTTTCAAAGAACATCTTTATTTCTGCCTTCATTTCATTGTTTTTCCAGTTGACATTCAGGAGCCAGTTGTTCAGTTTCCACGAAGTTGTGCAGTTCTGAGTTAGTTTCTGAATTCTGAGTTCTAATTTGATTGTACTGTGGTCTGAGAGACTGTTTGTTATGATTTAGATTCTTTTGCATTTGCTGAGGAGTGATTTGCTTCCAATTATTTGGTCAATTTTAGAGTAGGTGCCATGCGGTGCTGAGAAGAATGTATATTCTGTGGGTTTGGGGTGGAGATTTCTGTAGCTGTCTTTTAGGTCCTCTTGGTCCTAATCTGAGTTCAAGTCCTAGACATCCTTGTTAATATTCTGTCTCGTTGATCTATCTAATATCGACAGTGGCGTGTTAAAGTCTCCCACTATTATTGTGTAGGAATTTAAATCTCTTTGTAGGTCTTTAAGAACTTGCTTTATGTACCTGAGTGCTCCTGTATTGGATGCATATATATTTAGAATTGTTAGTTCTTCTTCATGCATTGATCCTTTTACCATTATGTAATGCCCTTCTTTGTCTCTTTTGATCTTTGTTGGTTTAAAGTCTGTTTTATCAGAGACTAGGACTGCAACTCCTGCTTATTTTGCTTTCCATTTGCTTAATAAATCTCCCTCCATCCCTTTATTTTTAGCCTATGCGTGTCCTTGCATGTGAGATGGGTTTCCTGAATACAGCACACCAATGGGTTTTGACTTTGTATCCAATTTGCCAGTCTGTGTCTTTTTATTGGGGCATTTAGTCCATTTACATTTAAGGTTAGTATTGTTATGTGTGAATTTGATCCTGCCACTTTGATGCTAGCTGGATGTTTTGCCTGTTAGTTGACACATTTTCTTCATTGTGTCGATGGTCTTTACCATTTGGTACATTTTTGGAGTGGCTGGTACTGGTCGTTCCTTTCCTTGTTTAGTGCTTCTTTCAGGAACTCTTGTAAGGCAGGCCTGGTGGTGATGAAATCTCTCAGCAATTGCTTGTCCATAAAGGATTTTATTTATCCTTCGCTTATGAAGCTTAGTTTGGCTGGATATTAAATTCTGAGTTGAAAGTTCTTTTCTTAAGGATGTTGAATATCGGCCCCCACTCTCTTATAGCTTGTAGGGTTTCTACCAAGAATCCGTTGTGAGTCTGATGAAGCCCTTTGTGGGTAACCCGACCTTTCTCTCTGGCTGCCCTTAGCATTTTTTTCTTCATTTTTTTCTTCATTTCAACCCTGGTGAATCTGACAATTATGGTCTTGGGGTTGTTTTCTAGAGGAGTATCGTTGTGGTGTTCTCTGTATTTCCTGGACTTGAATATTGGTCTGCCTTGCTAGGTTGGGGAAGTTCTCATGTATAATATCCTGAAGAGTGTTTTCCTGCTTGGAATCATTCTCTCCATCATATTCAGGTACACCTATCAAACGTAGATTAGGTCCTTTCACATAATCCCATATTTCGTGGAGGCTTTGTTCATTTCTTTTCACTCTTTTTTCTCTATTCTTGCCTTCTCATTTTATTTCATTGAGTTGATCTTCAATCTCTGATATCCTTTTTTCTGCTTGGTTGATTCGGCTATTGTGTATGCTTCGCAACGTTCTTGTGCTGTGTTTTTCAGCTCCATCAAGTCATTTATATTCTTCTCTAAGCTGTTTATTCTAGTTAGCATCTCATCTAACCTTTTTTCTAGGTTCTTAGTTTCTTTACATTGGTTTAGCACATGTTCTTTCAGCTCTGAGAAGTTTGTTATTACCCACCTTCTGAAGCCTGTTTCCGTCAATTCATCAGATTCATTCTCTGTCCATCTTTGATCCCTAGCTGGTGAGCTGTGATCCCCTGGAGGAGGAGAGGCATTCTCGTTTTTGGTGTTTTCATCCTTTTTGTGCTGGTTTCTTCCCATCTTAGTGGCTTTATCTACCTATGGTCTTTGTTGTTGGTGACTTTCAGAAGGGGTCTCTAGGTGGACATCCTTTTTGTTGATGTTGAAGCTATTTCTTTCTGTTTCTTAGTTTTCCTTCTAACAGTCGGGCCCTTCTGCTGCAGGACTGCTGGAGGTCCACTCCAGACCCCGCTCACCTAGCGATCACCCACGGGGGCTGCAGAACAGCAAGGGTTGCCGCCGGTTTCTTCCTCTGCTATCCTCGTCCCAGAAGGTTACGCACCAGATGTTGGTCTGAGCTCTCCTTTATGAGGTGTCTCTTCGGGTATATGAGGGTCAGGGAGTTGCTTGAGGAGACAGTCTGTCCCTTACAGGAGCTCAGATGCTGTGCTGGGAGCTCTTTTTTTCCATGCAGAGCTGCTGGGCAGGTACCCTTAAGTCTGCTGCAGCTGAACTCATAACCGCCTCCTTTCCTAGGTGCTCTGCCCTAGGAAGATTGGCTTTATTTTTAAGTTCCTGTCATGCTGCTGCCTTTTTTCACAGATACCCTGCCTGTCACAGAGTAGTCTAGTCACAGTCTGCCAGCAGAAGCGTTGCTGAGCTGCTGCAGGCTCTGCCCAGCTGCTGTGTGAACTGCCTCGGTAGTGGTGGACTGCCTCAGTAGTGGGGGACGCCCTTCCCCCGCCTCAGCTGGACTGTCCTCGGTCCAGCTGCGCTTACTGCAAAACACTCAATCCAGAGCGTTTCTGATTGCTTGTCTTGTGGGAGTGGTACCCGCCGAGCCATATCGCCTGGCTCCCTGTCTCAACCCCCTCCCTTTCAGTTGAATGGGTGGCTCTGTCTCCCAGACATTCCAGGCACCAGTCAAAACGGCTGCCCAGATTTGTGTGAGTTTCTGTGCAGTGACCTGGCACCAGCTGAAACCACTGCACTGAAAACTCATGGCACTTTTAGGCTCAGGAATCTCCTGGTTTGCGGGCAATGAAAACTTATTTGGAAATATGGTGAGCACTCACCCTCTGCACTGTTCTCTCTGGGAACTGTACTCTGGAGCGGAGCTGTTCCTATTCAGCCATCTTGGATCAAAGAAGCTCCCCTGAAATCTTAAGTTTCATCTTTCTCTGGCCTTTTGAATCAATCACCACATATTCACCAGTGTTCCAAATCCTACCATTTGGGTTTTGTTTTTTTTTTTTGGCATGTCTTGTCAGCTATCTTCTCTCCCATCCCCTTTGTCCTTAGAGTTTAATGCCTTTTAAATACTTTTGCAGCCAGGCGCAGTGGCTCATGCCAGTAATCCCAGCACTTTGGGAGGCCAAGGCAGATGGATCACAAGGTCAAGAGATCGAGACCATCCTGGCCAACAACATAGTGAAACCCCGTCTCTACTAAAATACAAAAAATTAGCTGGGTGTGGTGGCATGCACCTGAAATCCCAGCTACTTGAGTGGCTGAGGCAGAGGAATCGCTTGAATGGAGAAGGGGAGGTTGCAGTGAGCTGAGATTGCTCCACTGCCCTCCAGCCTGGGAAACAGAGCAAGGCCCCATCTCAAAAAAAAAAATTACTTTTGCTGTTGTTTTAGTTGGTTTCAAAAGGAAAAAAGAAAAAAGCATTTGCCCATTGTGTCTCCAATTTCCTGAATAAATCACTTAGATCAATAACTGCCAATCTTTCTAATATAGACCTATAGGAATTAAATTACTACATAACTATTCAAGCTACAACCAAGTTTTTGAAAGTCATATTTTGTATTACTTCTAAATATTTCATCATTTCTATTATTATTATTACCTTCTTGATCCTAAAGTCTTCATTAGTTAGAAGTGTGTCCTTATAATCACAAAGGTATGGGCTTCGGGACCACATTTTCTAGTTAATCACACTATGTTTAGAAAAGAAGGCTTGGGTGGTATTACTTTTTTTAGTATTTGTTGTTTCTTGCTCTATGGCCTAGTATGTGGGCCATGTGAACCTGAAAACAATGTATTTTCCTCTTGGCCAATTCACGGCTCTATGTGTCTAGCAATTCAGGGTTTCTAATGTGGTTATCAAATCTTCCATATTTTTATTGTTTCTATCTCATCTTTCAGTTTTGAGGATGAGTGCATTTAAAATATTACTATGATTGTAGATTTGTCCAACTTTACATATAATTCTGTCAAACTTTACTTTGTATAGTTTCATTCTGTTTTTAGGTGCATCCAGGTTTGAGATTATTTTATCTCCTTGGTGAATTTTTCCTTTTATCACTGTAAAATAGTCCTTATACTTAGCAATGCTTTTGTATTGAATTCCATCTTGTCTAATAGGAATGTTGCTGCAACAGCTATTTTGGTTACTATCGGTCTGAAATAGCTTTTAGTTTCCCTTGAATTTCAACCACTCTTGAAAAAGAATTCAACAATTCCTTTGTTGGTATATTTCTTTCAATAGCACATAAGTGAATGAAATTCAGTTTGAGAGCTATTGTGTCAAATGTCTTTTGATTAACATTTAGTCCATTAACATTTTGTGACTCTTGGTAGACTTGGATTTATTTAAATTATCTTAATTTGTGTTTTCTATAGTCCCATGCTTTTTCTTTCCTTGGATTTTCAGCTTTCTTGATGGCTATTATATCGATCAAGTGTTGTTATCCTCTCTTTTATTCTTATACTGGTTTGACAGTTATAAATTCTATTTCACACTTCTATGCCTGTTCCTACTTTTTATTTCATTTTTTATATTCAAACAGAGTAAAACTGGCAGGTGGGTAAAATTCAATGAGTTTTAACATGTAGGTAGATTTCTGTAACCACTACTATGATCTATAACCATAGAGCAACTCTGTTGCCCGCTCCAAAAAAAAAAAAAATCTTGTCTTACACCTACTCCACCCCCAGCAACCCATTCATCTGCTATTGATAACTATATTTTTGTCCTTTTGAGAATATCATATAAGTGAAATCGTACAGTAGGGACATTTTGAGTCAGAAATCTTTCACACAGAATGCTTTTGAGATTAATCTAGGTTGCTGTGTGTATCACTGGCTCATTCCTTTTTATTGAATAGTGTTCTATTGACTGTGCCAATTTGTTTATCCATCAACTTGAAGAATGTGTTGTTTTCCATTTTTGAGACTTATGAATAGAGCTGCTAAAAACATTTGTGTACAAGTCTTTGTATGAACATAACTTTTTGGTTCTCCAGGATAAATACCTAGCAGTGGGATTGCCAGTTCACATGGTAAACCTATTTTTAACTTTATAAGAAACTGCCAAACTATTCTCCAGAGTGGCCATACCTTTGTGTTTTAATCAGCAATGTATGAGATTTCCAGTTGTCCATCTCTGCAGCACTTTGTATTGTCAGTATATTTTTTAATTTTAGCCATCCTAAAAGTGTGTAGGAGTATATCACTGTATTTTAACTCGTATTTCCATCATAGCTAAAGATGTCTGAACATCTTTTCATGTGTTAACAATCCCTGTATTCTCTCTGGTGAAGTAACTGTTCAAATATTTTCCCCATTTCTTCAACTTTTTTTTTTCTTTTTTAGAGATGGAGTCTCTTGCTATGTTTCCCAGGCTGGTCTTGAACTCCTGGCCTCAAGTGATCCTCCCATTCTGGCCTCTCAAAGCATTGGGACCACAGGCATGAGCCACCATGCCTGAACCTCTTCCCAGTTTTTAAAATTGTATAGTTTGGATGGGAAAAAAATGACAAGTAGGAGGCAGGTAACTTGCAGTTCCCACTTGGATGGACAGAACAGCATGTGGAGACTGACAATATAAACTTCTCCTTTAAGAACTACTGCAGGAACATACCAGGAAAACCAAAGAATTCTCAGACCTTTTGAAAGAAGTAGCTTGCCACTGCTAATCCATGAGACAGCCAAAAAACTGTGAGCACCCAAAGTGTGAGAGGGGGAAAGTCTGCCTCAAAACACACATCCTCATTGGGAACCTGAAAATCCAGATCATAGGAGGATTCAACCTTACCCAGAGCTGAAATGAATTTAGAGAGCCAAACAAAATATAAAAGTAGAAGGACAGAGGGAAGAGCCCTGTGCACACTCCCAGTCCCCAGGGAAGCCATTTCTGAATTTATTTCATGGAGGTCACTGGGGAGGGCTACCAGTGGAATTGAGGAAGGTCCACAGGGAGAAGGAAACTTCCAGCTGAACTTTGTAACAATTTCGACCTAGCGTGAATTTTCCTTGGCAGAATTGGGGGGCACAGGGGTGGGGTGGAAGCAAATAAATGGGAAATGTAGATATGAGCATAGAAGTCACAGCAGGAAGAGAGGACTGAAGCCTGAAAGCCCTACTTGCTTTTTCAGTGGGGAGGCTTGTAGCCTGGGGCAAGATCTGAGCTCTGCTCACCGGTTGCCTGGATATAAACTCAGTGGTATTTGTGGTACACAGTGGGAGTGAGACTGGCCTTGCTGGCTACATGGGAGCTGGGTGAGGCCTGTCACTGCCAGCTTTCCCCCACTTCCCTGGTGAACTGTATGAGGCAGGAGAGGCAGCCATATCCTCCTGGGAACATAATTCCATTGGCCTGAGAGCCACACCCCCATCCCCTAGAATAGCCTCATCAAGCCTCGCCCAAGGAGAGTGTAAGCTCAGACACACCTAATCCTGCCCCCACCTGATGGTCTTACTCTACCTGCCCTGGTAGCCAAAGACAAAACAGGTAATCTCTTGGGAGCTCTATGGCCCTGCCCATCACCTGAAAACCTGAATACATATCCAGGTGATCTTAAGGCAAGCTTGTATCCCCCTTATACTGCCGTAGCTGATGCTCTCTTGAAAGTACCACCTCCTGGCTGGTGGCCAACCAATTCAGGACATTACAGCAACTCATGATAGAACAACCTTGCCCCAAGGAAGGAGAAAACAATAGCTAATTTCACTGCCTGCAACATCCTGGCTAACCAGAGGTCCTGACAACTTCACTGCTAGCACAACCAGCATTGGAGAAAACCAGCACAAAACTACAATCAAGGACTCACAGATTCCACTCTTCTGCTACCCCCATGGGAGCAGGTGTTGGTAGCCACGGCAGAGAGACCGGAGACAGATCACATCACAGGACTCTCTGTAGACACTCACCAGTATCAGCCCAGAGCTCAGTAGCTCCACGGGGTGGCTAGACCCAGAAGAGTAATAACAATCACTGCAGTCTAGCTTGCAGGAAGCTCCATCTCTAGGGAAAGGGGGAGAGGACCACATCAAGGAATCACCCTGTGGGACAAAAGAACCTGAACAGCAGTCCTTGAACCCAGATCTTTCCTCTGACAGAGTTTATTAAAATGAGAAGAAACTAGAAAAACAGTTCTGGTAATATGATAAAACAAGGTTATTTAACACTCCCAAAAGATCACACTAGCAATGGATTCAAACCAAAAAGAAATCTCTGATTGACAGAAAAAGAATTCAGAGGGTTGATTATTAAGCTACTCAAGGAGGCACGAGAGAAAGGTGAAAATCAACTTAAAGAAATAAATTTCAAAAAAATACAGGATATGAATGGAAAAATCTCCAGAGAAATAAGATAGCAAAACTTTTTTAAAAATCACAGATTGTGGAAATAAAAAACACATTTAGAGATATGCAAAATACACTGGAAAGTCTCAACAATAGAATCAAACAAGTAGAAGAAAGAACTTCAGAGCTCAAAGACAAGGCTTTCAAATTAACACAATCTGACAAAGACAAAAAAAAGAACTAAAAAAATGAACAACACCTCCAAGAAGTTTGAGATTATGTTAAATGACCAAACCTAGGAATCATTGGTATTTCTGAGGAAGAAGAGGAATCTAAAAGTTTGGAAAACACATTTAAGGAGATAATCAAGGAAAACTACCCTGGCCTTACTACAGATCTAGACATCCAAATATGAGAAATTCAAACTCAAAGAACACCTGGGAAATCCATCACAAAAAGAGCATCACCTAGGTACTTAGTCATCAGGTTATTTAAAATCAAGACAAAGGAAAGGATCTTATGAGCTGTGAGGCAAAAGCATCAAGTAACCTATAAAGGAAACCCTGTCAGTTAACAGTAGGTTTTTCAGCAGAAACCATGCAAAACAGAAGGGATCAGGGTCCTATCTTTAGCCTCCTCAAACAAAATAATGATCACCCAAGAATTTTTTATCCAGCAAAACTAAGCTTCATAAGTGAAGGAGAAAATAAAGTATTTTTCAGACAAACAAATGCTGACCGAATTTACCATGACCAAACCAGCACTACAAGAAATGATAAAAGGAGTTCTAAATCTTGAAATAAAATTTCAAAATACACCAAAATAGAACCTCCTTAAAGCATAAATCTCATATGGCCTGTAAGACAATAACACAGTGGGGAAAGAAAAGGTATTCAGGCCGCAACTAGCATGATTAATACAATAGTTCCTCACATCTCATATGAATGTTAAATGTAAATGGCTGAAATGCTCCATTGAATAATATGAAATGACAGAGTAGATAAGAATTCACCAAACAAGTATCTGCTGGCTTCAAGAGACTCACCTAACACATAAGGACTCACATAAACTTAAGGTAAAGGAGTAGGAAAAGATATTTCATGCAAATGGACACCAGAATTGAGAAGGTGCAGCTATTCTTATATAAAACAAAAAATACTTTAAAGCAACAACAGTAACAAAAAAAAAAAGACAGGTTCTGTGAAATATGTTGACAAAAAAAATACAAAAAAGAAAAAAGGGTAAAAGAAGGACATTTAATAATAATAAAAGGGCTAGTCCAAAAGGAAAATATTACAACCCTAAATATATATGCACCTAACGCTGGAGCTCACAAATTTATAAAACAATTAATACTAGACCTAAGAAATGAGATAAATAGCAACTTGATAACAGTGTGGACTTCAATACCCCACTAACAGCACTAGACAGGTCATCAAGACAGAAAGTTAACAAATAAATAATTGACTTAACTATACTCTAGGACAAATGGACTTAACAGATATTTACAGAATATTATACCCAGCAACTGCAGAATATACATCCTATTCATCACCACATGGAACATTCTCCAAGATAGACCATATGATAGGTCACAAAACAAGTCTCAACAAATTTAAGAAAATTGAAATTATATCAAGTACTCTCTCAGACCACAGTGGAATAAAATTAGGAATCAACCCAAAGGGAGCCCTGAAAACCATGGAAACACATGAAAAATTAAATAATCTGCTCTTGAATGACCATTGAGTCAACAATGAAATCAAGAAGGAAATTAAGAAATTCTTTGAATTGAATGATAATAGTAACACAATCTATCAAAACCTCTGGGATACAGCAAAAGTGGAGCTAAGAGGAAAGTTCATAGCATTAAATGCCTACATCAAAAAGGCTGAAAGAGCAGAAATAGACAATCAAAGATCACACCTCAAGGAATCAGAGAAACAAGAAGAAACCAAACCCAAATCCAGCAGAAAAAAAGAAATAACAAAGCCCAGAGCAGAACTAAATGAAATTGAAACAAACAAAAAAAAAAAATACAAAAGATAAATGAAACAGAAACTGGTTCTTTGAAAGGACAGACAAAATTGAGAAGCCATTATCAAGATTAACCAAGAAAAGAGAAGAACCAATTAAGCTCAATTAGGGCTGGCCATGGTGGCTCACACCTGTAATCCCAGCACTTCGGGAAGCCAAGGGGTTTGGATTACCTGAGATCAGGAGTTCAAGACCAGCCTTGCTAACATGGTGAAACCCTGTCTCTACTAAAAACACAAAAATTAGCTTGGCGCAGTGGTGAGGACCTGTAATCCCAGCTACTCAACAGGCTGAGAGAGGAGAATCACTTCAACCCACGTGGTGGAGGTTGCAGTGAGCTGAGATCACACCACTGCACTCCAGCCTGGGTGACAGAGAGAGATTCTGTCTCAAAAAATGTATTTTTTTTTGAGATGTCAATAATTGGCTACAATTTAAAACCCTGGTGTCTTAGTCTGGATTCTCCTGAGAAACAGAACCAGTAGAATATAGAGATAGAGAGCAACAAATATTTTGTGTGTGTGTATATATATATATCCATAGTTATATTTATATATGCAAATATATATATATCCATAGTTATATTTATATATGCAAATATATATATAATCCATAGTTATATTTATATATGCAAATATATATATAATCCATAGTTATATTTATATATGCAAATATATATATATCCATAGTTATATTTATATATGTTTATATTTATCCTCCATAATCATGTAATGCAAGTTCTAATATATATTTATATATTAGAACTAAATATATACAGTTCTAATATATATTTATATATTAGAACTTAGATTACATGATTACTGAGGCTGAAAAGTCCAAAGATCTACAGTTATCAAGTTGGAGACCCAGGAGAGCCAATGGTATCAGTTCTAGTCCAAGATCAAGCCCAAATCTGAAGGCAGGAGAAGACTGATGTTTCAGCTCAAAGGCAGGCAGAGAGAGAACTCTACTGCATGCAGCACTTTTGTCCTACTCAGGCTCACTCACATTGGGGAGGGCAATCTGCTCTTCTCAGACTGCATGTTCAGATGTTAATCTCATCCAGAAATGCCCTCACAGACACACCCAGAATACTGTCTAACCAACTGTCTGGGCCCCTCATGACCCAGTCAAGTTGACACATAAAATTAACCATCACACTTGGCAATACCAAATATTGGTGAGGGCGTAGACCTTGCGTTGTAGAGATACCAACAAGGACTCTTACACACCGCCAGGAAAAATGTAAACTGACACAACCTTTAGAAAGCAGCTTGTTAGTGGCAAGAAAGTTGAAGATGTGTGAGCTCTTTGATCCAGCAGTGCCATTTCTAGGAACGTTTTCCAGAGAAACTCTAGGATACATAAAATAATATTTACAGCAACTGTGTTCATAATGTCACCAAACCAAACTGGATCCCTTTGCCCATGCACAACAGAAAGCCAAACACCGAAGCACTGGGGTTTTGCAGTGAGAAATGTTTATTGCCAGACAGTCGAGCAAGGAGACAGGAGTCAGGCTCAAATCTGTCTCCCCATGCTGGGTTTTATGAACATCAAGTAATGAGGCATGCTCTGATTGGATCTTGCACTGAGGTGATGCCAGGAGGCATCATCTAACTGGATCCTGCCATGGGATGATGCCATGGCTCAATCTGATTGGATCCTGGTGCTGCTGTGCAGTGTCTGCTTTTTAATTCAGTCCCTCCTCCTATGTCTGAGCACTTAGGTTCCACCAATGGTTGCACATTGGTTCATCTGGGCATGCTCAGGACGTTCGACCTGGGAGTCCACAATAACTGAAAAACAATCTTTTGTTACATAAAAGATGAACCAGGTTTGATGAAGTCACAATAACACAAACTGGAATTTACTTAAATGTCGCCCAAAAGAGAAGAGAAAAATAAATTATGGAATATTCATACAATACCATTTTCTACAGCAATTATAATGAATAAACTTGAACTTGAACATGGATTAACATAGATATATGTTCCCAAAAATATTAATGAAAATGTTTACAGAACGTTTAGTATTAAACTTTTATGCCAAATTATAAATGGAAATGGTAGTACCTATTGTTTATGGATACATACTTTGAAATAATCTAAAACACACTTGGGAAAACACACACACACACACACACACACACACACACAAACACACTTGGGAATAATAAAATAATGAGTGCCAGTTTAGAAGACTGGATATCTCTAGAGATATAAGGAGGGGTGTGGGATCAAAAAGAAAACAAATCAGCTCCAGGGATACACACTCTCACAAGTCTGCATCATTACACCCTCCAGCTAAAGGCACATTCCTAAACATTCCACACATACATTCTCCCTTTAGGAAAGCATTCCAAACACCATTTCCTCCAGCTGTCATCACTCCACATCATTTGTCCACCAGCCTAGCCACCATGGTGGCATGTCCCTTGGATCATTTGTACCAGGTGATTAGATTCCAGTGCACTCAATCCTGTCTCAAAAGCAGCTTGTTAGTAGCAAGAAAAATTGAAGATGTGTGAACTCTATAATCTGGCAATGCCATTTATTCCAGAAAAACTCTAGGACACATACAAAAATATTTACCAGGCCTGAGCTGCTGTCTGATGTGAGAGGTTAAAAAGTTAACTGCATAATTGCAAATATTTCTGTTTTCATGAGAGTGAGTTTGCAGAACCCCTTGACTTAACTGGGGGGAGATAAAAATATAACCCAGATAATACCTTTGGTTTTCATTCTCTCCTCTAGATGAGAGGAAAAAGGACCCGAAGATTTCCAAAGGTGAGCTTTGAGTAAGCCAAAAGTGTTAAAAGTTTATATTGCTTGCTCCTCTGAGTAGGAGGATAAAAATTAAATCTATTTATAGGGCTGGAGCAAAGCTTTAGATAAACAGGAAGAGAGAAAAAAAACACTCCAGCCATTTCTTCAGCCTAACTTCCGCTAGATGGGCCCCAAATTGAGGCTTAGCCCAGGAAAGAATTCAAGGGTGAGCCTGTGGTGAGAGAAGGTGACTTTTTTGAACCAGGACCGCTCCTTACAGAGCAAGACTAACCCACAGGGAGTGAGCTGAGTTGGCAGCATATGGCCTGTTGGCAGCTGTACTTATACCCACTTTTAATTATATGCTAATTAAGAGATGGGTTATCCAGAACTTTCTGGAAAAGGGTGGAGAGTTTCCAGAACCATCTAAGGTTCTGGAAATTCATAATTTCCAGGCCATTACCATGATGTGTTGCAATGGTATTTGTAAAGTGTCATGATGCCAGTGAAAGCGTCTTATGCTAATGAGCAGTGAGGGCAAATAGAGGTCACTTACATCACCATTTGCTAGTTTTGGCTGGTTTCTTCACTGCAAACCATTTTGACCACATACTGCTCTGCTCAACCAGGTCACAAACAGAAAGCAAGTCCTACCAGCCTCCTACCTTGCTACTATTGTAGGTTAGTGGAGGGGGAACGTTTCCTTGTCCCAAATTCCAGCCAGAGTCTTTCCCAATGTCTAAACACTGAATGCTGTCATGGTTTCAAATAAATTTGCAATGAAAAAATATACTTCTTAAATGACTTTTTACTTTGCTGTGGGAAAGGGAAACAAAATCTCGGAATCCAAACTCACTAAGCCAAAGGGAATATTCAAGCTAGGAACTGGGTTACACAAACCTGCCTCCCATTTTGTTCCTAAACAGATACCTACAAAAATAAAAAGCAACGTAACTCCCTCACACTTTGCTCACAAGGCAATTCTTTGTGGGTCCCAAGATCTTCACCCTAAAACAGTTCTGCTGAATGACACCCTGATGATGTAAATTGACAGCTTATCATCACCGGTATGGGACAAAGGACAGAACAATAAGTCATCCCTCTGTTCACCTGAGACAAATGCATATTTGACTGCTTATATAAAAATGCAGATTCACTAAGTACTAAATGAATGTATTATTATCTATTCCTCTACCCCCTCCTTTCACATGTAAAATGCCAATTCAGGCCAGGCGCAGTGGCTCACGCCTATAATCCCAGCACTTTGGGAGGCCAAGGTGTAGCACTGGAGCGAGCAGAAAATCAACACCAAGACAAAAGTATGCCAAATTGCAGGGTCTTTATTGCCGGCGCCCACGGAGGACTCATGTCTCTCCAACCCGTGGCCCCGAGCTCAAGGGGAGCAAGGCATTTAAGCTGCAAAACCACATCCTTATTCAGCGGGGCCCAGGGGTGTGCAAGGCAAGCTGTCTGTACAGAAGCTAAAGTTAACGGTTTGCTGCAGGGGAGGGGAGTAGCAGTGGACATTTTTACCCTTAACACCTCTGAGAACTGCAGTACAATAACAGTTCTGAGAACAGCACCTCTGCCCAGGGCCCAGGTGGCTTCTCTATAAGACGGCAGTGCTTAGGCTTCTGTTTTTGCCCCATCTCATTCTCCCCTGTTGTTTGTACATGAATCAAATCATTGATTCCCTGATTAAGACAGGTTGGTCAGTCTGGCTCAACTGCTCATATTGGGATCTTAGGACCATTAATTTTACAGAATTTATTCTTGTTTGGATTAGTCTGAGTAGCTGATTCAAAAGGTAAGGGCCAAACTTTAGTCCCAATATGAGTAGGGTTAGGGGTCCTGCCAATCTGGTGGGTAGGGAGGTAAGTCAAGGGGGACCAGGAGAACATTCTTTGATACCAACTCTCAGAAGCTTCTCTGAGATGTTTTCTGGTTTCTAGGTTTTGCCTAACTAGGGCAAGGCTGTCTCGGATAAGTTCAGATTTATTAGCATAAAAACAGCATTGCTCATTGAGAGCTGCACAGAGTCCCCCTTGTTTTAGAAAGAGTAAGTCCAGGCCTCGTCTATTTTGGAGTACCATCCCGGCTAGGGAGTCCACCTGGTCCGCAAGTTTAGAAATAGAGTCTTCTAAATGGTGTATGTCTGAGTCTACATGGTGGGATAGGGCCTTGAAATTTTGCTCCCCAGTCACTAGGGCTGAGATTCCTACAGCTGCAGACCCGGCAATTCCAAGTCCTACTAGTAGGGGTACGAGAGGAATTCGCTTCCAGTGTGTAGTTGAGTCGGGGGGGCAATGAGAGTTAAACCTTGTGGCCCACTATGGATATTTACACAGGGGTAAATGTATACGGGGGTGCAGAGTACAGGTCTAAGGAAATTGTTAAACTGAAAAGTGGAAATGCAGTTAGTGAGACGGAAAATGCAGGCTAACCAAGATGAGTCTGGGGCAGTAGAGTAAAAATTTGTTTCGTTATAGTTCAAAAGAAGGGTGTCATTACAGAAGTGCTGCTATGGGGAGTTAGAATATAACTAGGGGAATGATAACATTTACCCTTTCCCTCCAGATCGCCTAGAGTTATGTGGAAATTTCTTTCAGAACAGGGAGTGCTGGAGGGGGTTCTGTGCTGTCGTGCTGCTAAGCCTGTGAAAAATGGCAGCCGTGGGTTTAAGCATGACCAGCAGTCTGTACCCAGGTTTGGGTTAGACTGGTTAAGTAAGTAATGAGTTGAAGAAATATGTCTAGGAGGTTTAAATCTTCTATGGCTAGATTTGTTACTGAGGGGGAAGTGGAGGGAAGAGTAGGATTAGGAGACAGGACTTTTCAGGTTTTGGGGAAAGGTTCCCGGGGTTTTAGGACTTTTGCAATTTTCCTTATAGGGCGGTTAGGTCGTGGCGGGGCCATGCGCTGGATGGTGAAAATGTTGCCCATATCCCACCCTCTCATATATACTTTGAGGCCTCAAGTTTGCCCTGTTGTCCATCTACTATCTGGGGTAGTTACAGTTATTTTGACTGGGTTAGAGGACCCGGCAGAGCACTGGGATGGGGGAGACGCCCGCTGGAAGGAGATGAATGAGTCTTTGTTTTTGACATATCCTGATATGGTAGAGATAGTCTCACAACCTCAGTGGGGGCAAAGGAATTCATTTAAATCTCCACAGTTCCACTTTTTTGTGGGGTGGACCCCGGACGTAAGTACAATCCCATGGTCTGGAGTTTTTTTCTCTGCTCCTGAGCTACTGCACCCGGCTCCACTTCCACTTGTTCTGAATTTTAGGTATTGGCCCAGGAGGGCACAGAGGTCTAAGGTGAAGATAACAGGGTTTCTTGGGGTACACTCAAGGGTTAAGTTGACAAGGGTGGATTGCTGCTCTATTAGGGAACTAACATATTTTCCTGTGGAGCCCACTGTAAGGATTTATTGATAATGAGTGGGCTCCAAGGGAGGTCTTTTTCGGGGGTTTACAGTAAGGGTTAGGGAGACAAGGGTGGTGACCACGAACAGTGCAAAAGTCTTAGCTTTAATGGATCTGGTGATGAGTGGTCGACTCTGCATTGCTCTTCTGCTGGGGCAGTCTTAACGGGGGTGTGATGAATCCAGGCAGTCAGTGCGCCCACCTTAAGTGCGGTGGGAGTGGTCAGGATAACTGCGTAGAGTTCTTTCCAACGAGGAGTCAGACTGGAAGGGGTGAATCTCTTAACAAGGACTGAGTTCCCAGGCTGGAAGGAATGTGTATCAGCTGGGCAGTGAGGTTCACTGGGGTGGGACAAGTATCTTTGATGAGCTGTTGTACCTGCGTTTGAACAGACTGGAATGCCTGTAAGGACTTAAGGAGTGTATGGTTATGGATTTCAGTATGCACAGTATTTGCGGGTTTTGGGAGCAATGGAGGAGGTCTGTCACACATAATTTTAAAGGGAGAGAAGCCTTTTTGGTAGGGTGTGTATCGGACGCAGAGGGGGACAAAAGGAAGCAGGCTGACCCAGTTTTCACCGGTCTCTAGGATGAACTTTGTTAGAGTTTTCTTTATGGGCTGGTTCATCCTTTTAACCTGCCCTGAACTCTGGGGGCAATAGGCATAGTGTAGGATATGCCCAGGGCCTTGGCCAGGCCTTGAGAAACTTAGGCTGTGAAAGCGGGGCCATTATTTGATTCCAGAGTCAGGGGCAGGCTGGACCAAGGGACCAGGTCCGGTAATAGTTTTTTGTAACCACTAAAGTGGTCTCAGACCTAGTGGGGGAGGCCTCGACCCATCCGGAGTACGCGTCCACAAATACAAGAAGGCATTTGGAGTCACCCACCGAGGGCTTTACCTTAGTAAAGTTTACCTCCCAGTGCTCTCTAGAGCTAGCACCCCTAAGTCTTATTTATGCCTGATTAAGCCTGCTGCCTCCTGGATTTAGCCTGGCATATACATCACATTGAGTTGTGGTTTCCCTGACAAATTTATGTAGATGTGGAATGTGGTATCTGGCCCTCAGCAGTTTAGTCCTGTCTGTTCTAAGTGTGTGTTCTGGTGTGTGTTCTTAACTAGGGCCCGTCCTAAGGTCTCAGAGACCACAGTCCTTGTGTCTGGCAGAATTCACTATTCTGGGGGGGATAGAATTGGGGCTGGCAGAGTTATGAGCGGGGGGGCCACCTTATTATGTCACCCAGGCAGGGAGGTTGGCCGTGCACAGTAGGGAGCTGGAGATTTTAAAGGATTTTTAATAGAAAGATATTGTAAGCCTAATGTAATGGGAGCTGACAGACTTGTGTTTTTCTCTTTAGGCATTTATGGGAGGATGATTTGAGCTAGCACAGAAGCGAGAAAAGACTGACAGGGTGTACAGCAGCCATGATTGGTCACACCAGAGGGGTTCTTCTCCCTTGGTTACTTCCAGGATCTCAGGCCTGAGGCCTACTTTTCATAGGAACTGGATGCAAGGTACTACTTCTTTACCAGGAGGAGAGGCTCTTGCTCCAAGCCTGCCATACAGCGTATGTTCTTCTAGGCAGGGAGACCATCACCTGGATCTTTGATTTTTGTCATGGTCTGGCTGTTTTCCCATGTACTGCTTTTGCTTTGTGACTGCTCTAGGCATTTATTCCACTATAAGCTACTACATGGTTCTATAGTAGGATTTTATAAATCAGCACTAAATGAGTCAGTATAGCTCGACTACATGCAGGATTATATAAAAGAAACGGCTGAGTAATATTATTATAAACTAAGATATTCTTTAGGCCCTGGTTGTGCCTGTGGTCTGGACAGTTTTTTTTTTCTCGGTGCCTATGGGGGGTGTTACCCATGTATTAGGATGGGCCCAGGTGTGGGCCTCCTAGCCGCCCCCTTAACCCCTGCTAAAAGATACCGGTGAAGTGTTTAGAGCCTGGTGACCCCCGAGGTGTTGGGGTCCCACTGGGGTCAGGTAGAGGGAAAAATGTCTTAAATCTGGTCTCGGTTTTCCTCTATTACACCTTCCACCAGACCTATAATGGTCTTAAGCGCCTTTTATTTAATTTTGCTCTTTTCTTCGGTGGTAAACAGAATGAGAATTAACTGCTGACAGTTATTTCAAGTGGGGCGGTGGGTCTACAGAGCGGACTCCAGGAGTCCTATGAGTGCCTGAGGCTTTTTAGAGAATGGAGGGCGCTGAGCTTTTTAACGGTACAAGTCACTTGCGGAAAAGGGAATGTGTACAAAGAATGGGTGAACCCATCTACTGTCTTCCAATGGGGGTGCCTCTCGGAGGGGAAGAACCCCGGGTGAGTGTGGGGCCCCGCTGTGGGTATGCAGTGGGGACAAGGGCTGGCCACTGGTGCTGTCCAGGGTAGGGTGTCGAGGTTCTTGCCTAGAAGGCCTAGGGTAAGGTGGGGCAACTCTTGGTCCTCCGCGGCCTTTTGTAAGCATTTGATTAACTATGGTGGGGGCGTCGGACCAGATTGAGTCACTGATCAATGTATGGTTATTGGTCAGGGTGCCCAGGGGGACCTGTCACAATGTTTCATACTGCTTGGGTGAATTTTGGATTGTAGATTTCCATGTCTGGCTACCCCAAACCAAACGATGGCCACTTTAGTTTACACAATGTGCACAGTTTTTTCAGTTTTAACTTTTCCCCATATTGTCCTGAAAACCCCATGTTGAAATTGGCCATCATACATCAGAGGGGGGTGCAGGGCCAGGAGCTAGATGACCCCATTTGGTTTTTCTCGGGGTCCTGGAGCCTGTTTTAACTATGCTTTTTTTGTTTGTTTTAAGCCAATTTAGATGGAAAAGTTATGCTGTAGAGAGAGCCAATTCTAACCAAGACGGATTATACTGAACTATAGCTTTTAGCTTCTGAATTTTCCCAAGAAGTTTCCTTTTAAATTTAAGACTGGCTCCACTGAGAATCTGAACCAGCAGCCTTGCAGTTGCAGGCCCTATACCTTAACCACTATGCTAACAGGCCACTTGTAGTAAGGACAGGCAGAAAGCTTTCTTGAGTCGTATTCTGGATGCAAATACTGCACCCTGAGGTGGTGTGGCCTGCCTGAAAGCTGGGCAGGGCTGGCGGTCAGCAGAGAAAGGAAAAAACACTTTTGGTGTTAGTTTAAAACTGAGCTTGCAGCCACCCTAAGCTCACAGCTGCTAGGCTGGCTGCAAGTTTCTTGCCCCTGTGGTTTTTGGTCGCCTTGACACAGGGACCCTAAAAAGCATAAATTTGAATGGGCAGAAAATCAACACCAAGACAAAAGTATGCCAAATTGCAGGGTCTTTATTGCCGGCGCCCACGGAGGACTCATGTCTCTCCAACCCGTGGCCCCGAGCTCAGGGGGAGCAAGGCATTTAAGCTGCAAAACCACATCCTTATTCAGGGGGGCCCAGGGGTGTGCAAGGCAAGCTGTCTGTACAGAAGCTAAAGTTAACGGTTTGCTGCAGGGGAGGTGGGTAGCAGTGGACATTTTTACCCTTAACACCTCTGAGAACTGCAGTACAATAACAGTTCTGAGAACGACACCTCTGCCCAGAGCCCAGGTGGCTTCTCTATAAGATGGCAGTGCTTAGGCTTCTGTTTTTGTCCCTATCTCAGTGGCAGGCAGATCACCTGAGGTCGGGAGTCAGAGACCAACCTGACCAACATGGAGAAATCCTGTCTCTACTAAAAATACGAAATTAGCCAGGCTTGGTGGCACATGCCTGTAATCCCAGCTACTTGGGAGGCTGAGGCAAGAGAATCACTTGAACCCAGGAGGCAGAGGTTACAGTGAGCCAAGATCTCGCCACTGCACTCCAGCTTGGGCAACAAGAGCGAAACTCTGTCTCAAAAAAAAAAAAAAAAAAAAAAAAAAAGCGAATTCAGTAATGCTGATCAAAGACTTGCCTCTTTTATCTGCCCTCCCTTTTTTTCCCTTTTCTCTTTCCACTAATGCCCACACATTTCCCTTTAAATACTGATGTCCCCAGATGCACTTTGGAAAAAGCACAAACCACAGATGTTTCCTACGGTTTTCCGTTCCTTTTTTCCTGGATGTGTCCTTGGCCAAATAAATCTCTAAATTGATTGAGACCTGTCTCAAATACTTTTTGGTTTACAGCAGCTATTGCTTCTAGATATACAGCATAAATTAATGTAAAACATCATATGCTTATAATTTCATAAATGCTAGAGGGACCATCCCAATCAGGGAAAGCTGTAAGAAGAAAGTGGTGGTGGTGAGGCACAACTTCCTAGATTTTTGCTGTCAGCGGGCTCGTTGGAATTTAAATTCTTTGAGTATTAAAAACAAATAAGTCTTTGTATCTGATTATTTCTGCTATTATTGTTACCTATTGGAGCCTCTGAATGAAAAAAGAATGCAATAGAGAAAGAGAGGTAGTCTCCAGATGGAGAAATGCTTCCGGAATGTTTCAAAGAAGGTTTTAGGTTGCTAATGCGCTCTTGTGGGATTAGATGCCTGATCCACAGGAGCAGATTATCCAACCTGATGTGGGCCCGTTTGGACTCCAAGTCTGACAAAGCAGAACAGGCTTAAGAAAGCCCGGCTTGTCCCTTGGAACAGAGCCGTCACTCCTGCAGCATCGAAGCTTTGGTGCCGCTGAAGAAAGGACACTGGCTGTTTTGGAATCCTGAAAGACCCCAACTTCCTGGCACTAACTCTAAGCTAAAACCTGACACTACTACAAGCTATTTCAACCTCAGCACAAGCTTTAATGAACTGGAAGGGTAAGCAAACAGGAAGGGTTTCCAGGGATTATAGTAACTTCGTTATCTGAGTAATCAGCCTTTTACAACCTACCATGTTGCAGCCTGTTTCTTCCTAAACCTTGCATGGAATGCAGTCACGTGGTTGGTTAAAACCAGCTCCTGACAGATCCCAGCAACTTACAGATGAACCTGAGTGAACTTTGCTCATTACCATGCTAAAGTCTCCACCCCAGAGGGGCTATAGCTTCATTACCATAACATGCAACCTTTGTGTCAGCACGATGACTCACTGCAGCTATGCGACTGGGACTCCTCCTCTGCATGTGATGATGCACCCTCTCCATCACCCATAAAACCCTCCTGTCCCTTTTCCTAGGGAAGACACTGCTTTGGAGAATCCTCCCAGGGTCCTCCTTACTTATGCCAAGTAATAAAACTCCTATTGATCAACACCTGTGTTCTCATGAATAGTCGTTTGTTACCAAGTGAATAAACCCCGGTTTTTTTCGAGTAACAGAAGCAGGCGTGTGTGGTTTCCTCTGATAACAACCAAATACATGACATTTGTCCACATCAATCAATCCCGCTGCAGTTCTCCAGCACTGACTGCGTGTTCAACAATCCGACTCAATTCTGACACTAACTACCCAGAGTCAGGCTCAGCCTCTACACGGGGCACCAGGCTCAGCAGCCGATGGAGCTTCTGGGCTACTCACATTTCTACCTGGCTGACTACCAATGCTGGGGTTCTCTAAAGCCCCTTTAAATTTAATAATTCCCTAGAACAACTTCCAAAATTTAGAAAAGTGCTTTACCTATGATTGTCAGTTTATTATAAAGGATACAATTCAGGAATAGCCCAAATGGAAGAAACTAATAAGGCAAGATATGGGGACAGTGACTGTGCAGGGCTTCCATTGTTAAAGAAAAAATTCACTAATGATACAAGCTTGATACCCACTGCACTGGGATTTTGCAGCAGGAGAGAGAGAGATGAGGCTCAAACTTGAATACAGCATGGGCAAGTGGGAATTTATAGGCAAGGAGAAGCTAGAGGTCGGTGGATGGATGGAAAATTATGAAGAGGAAACCTCAGGGGCAAGAGGGATTCTGGTTAAGCCACACTAACAGGATTCTTGCTCAAGATAGCCTGGGGTGATGAGACTTACTTGGACAACAGTGGAGGAGGATAAACCTGGTATTGTCTTGCTATACCAACTCGGCAGGGTCCTTTGCTAAAATTAGATTTTACAAAGAAGTCCAGATGGGTCTAGGAAGAGGTTTGGGAGCCTGACTAAAATGTGGTCAAGCAGAGAATCTTTGCCACCATGCCCTCTCCCACAAGGCCAGTGTGTTCACCCACCCCAAAGCTCTCCCAACCCCGTCATGTAGGGGTTTCTATGGAGGCTTCATGATGTAGACATTATTGATTAAATAATGGTGATTGGTCCCCATCCTGAAGTTACCCAGCTACCACTCCTCAACCAAGAGTCGCCTCATTAGCATAAACTCAGGTTTGTTTGACAGAGACTCCTGAATAACAAGACAGCCTATTGCTCAGGAAATTACCAGGGTCTGAGGAGCTCTGTGTCTGGAACTGGGGGTAAAAACCAAAAATATGTATTTTTTATTATGCCATAAGGCATAAATAAATTTTTATTCTGCTACAAGGCATAAATTTATTTAAAAATAAAATTTTTTATTATGTCACAAGGCAAAAACCTAGACTCTGGGATTGCTGAATCCAGACTCTTTGTGGGGCTCTCTTAAAGAGTTTTGTGATCCTAAATATTTCAAAATGGAGTCACTTATGGCAAGTGACTCCGCCCACTGTGAAATTGCTGACCCCTCAAAATGATAAACATAGGTATAATGGACTGAGGTAATCAGATAACATCTGCTGTGGCCACACACCCCCAAGACCTGACAAGAAAGTGAAATCAAAAGGTGGCTGAGATCATGACCATGGCCACTCCTGCAGAGAGCCATCAAAACAGCGAAGACACTGACCATGGCAAGATACCTGCAGAAGCTCTGCCCAAGAAAGCTCTGAGGCCTCCTCATGACATCCACAGCAGCCCCTGGAAGCTTTGCCCAAGAACAGCGACACCACTCAACAGCATTTTGAGGGAAACCCAGAGGCATGCTAACCTAAACAACAGAAATGGATTTTCATTTTGTTTTGTTTTGCTTTGGGACAGGGTCTCACTCCAGTTGCCCAGGCTAGACTGCAGTGGTGCAATCTCAGCTCACTGCAGCCTGACTTCCTGGGCTCAGGCGATCCTCCCATCTCAGCCTCCCAAGTACCTGAGAGTACAGGTGCATGCCACCATGCCTGGCTAATTTTTTTTCTGTATTTTTAGTAGAGACGGCCTTGCCATGTTGGCCAGGCTGGTCGTGAACTCCTAGGCTCAAGTGATCCACCTGTCTAGGCCTCTGAAAGCACTGGGATTACAGGTGTAAGCCAGCGTGCCCAGCCCAGAAATGTATTTTCATACCACTCAATGTGTGGTATTTGTTATAGCAGCCCAAGCAGACTAATACACTCTGCCATCAAAATATATCAATAATCCAATCATTTCTTGCCACCCTGCTGCCACGGTTGTGGGAATACTGCCAATGCTATTGCCTGTGGAGTCAATTCTCCTGTGTAGTCAAGGGGACTCCCATGTGATTCAGAGTAAAAATCAGCACCCTCACAACAGCCTGAATGACCCCATATAGATCAAAACTTTGTCACCTCTCTGCCGTCATCCCCTATGAGCTGCTCCCTGGCTTTAAATACCCTGCCAGACACATGCAGCCTCAAAGCCTCAGCAACCACTGTTGGTTTGTCTAAGACATTCTTCCCATGTACATGTGAAGGGCTCACTCTCTTACCCCCTTGAGTTCCTTACTCAGAAGTTAGCTCAGTAAAGCTGTCCCCAACCACTCTACTGAAAACTGCACCTCCTCATCACACCCTATCCCCGTTCCCTTCATTTTTCTCAACATTTGGCCATCTAACATAATATCCATTTCACTAAATGTCTGGCTCTCCAACGTCAGATCCACAACGGTTATCCGTGTTTATCTGCTGTGTTCACACATAGATCCTGAGTGCCTACACAGAGCTTGACCCATAGTAGGTGCTCAGAAGATACCTACTGAATAAAGATACAAGGTGAGGTCCATCTGTGTGCTGGGCTTTGCACCAGTGTGTCGTGTCATCTCAGAGTTGAGTCTCACAACAGACCCCTCACATTTGCTCACCTATGGAGCAATGCAAGGGCCAGCACCCCCTCCTCCCCGAGACATCTTATCTTCTCTCCTAGCTGACGCCAGAGGTGACACTCTGATCTGTCACTGGCCAGCATAGAGAGGACCCTAGAAACGGCTGAGGGGCAAAGACGTGGAATAAATCCCAGAGTTTGCTGAATATTTTTCAGGATGTATCAACGTCAGGAACAGCTCAAATGCAGATCAAACCTGACAGCAAAGCTCTGAGGAGGAAAGAAGGCAAGAAGGGCATGGCAAGGGTGACATTCTGAATGGTGAGGCACCAGAGGAGCTGGGGAGGGAAGAGGCACAAACTGGGCTGGAAAATCCATCTGGCAACTTTTAACCTGAAGTTGGGCCTCAGAGCCTGAGTCTCTTGATGGATATGACTCCAGCTGGGCCAGGTATGATCAGGGTCCCCAATCCTTCTGTAGTTCCAGATCCACAGATTCACAGGCTCTCAGACCTGAAAGATGACACCCTGCCTCTTCAAGAGGAGATGGCTGACATGAGGAGAGCGGAGACACCACCCACAGTGATACTACTTGTAAAAGCCAAGGACTTGCAGCTTACTTTCTTCTTTTTTCTTTTTCCATGTTGAATATAACCTTAATACAGAGAGGTATATGATCAGTGACCCTTAAATTTCCTTTACAAATGAAGCTGTCCTGGAAACAGAATGCACAGTACCAGGCCTGGGGTCAAGGAAGAAAGAAGACAAAGGGGCCAATGTTCATTGGACCAGTAAGTCCAGGGCGCTATCTGATCGAGGGATCCTGGGGGCAGTGGGGGCTGATGAAAGAGGGTGCCTTTTCTGGGGCTCCCAGGCATGAATTGTCTCTGATAAGGGCTCTGCCACCTCCGCAGGCCTGCCATTTTCTCTTCCAGGCTCCAGGGAGTCACTCGTCTCCCATTTTTCCTGCCTGCTGCTATACGGAAGCAGACTGATTGTATGAGAACCAGTTCCAGCATTTTTGGTAGCCTTAGAATGAACCTGTTTGTTATGGCAGATGGTAAACAAGTTGTTGTGTCTCAGGTGTTGGTTCCCTAGGCAGCGGCTTTTTCTGCACACACGCCCCACTGTCTGTCACCTTCTCCCTGGCTGTGAGGCTCCCTGAGCAGCAGGAGCCCCTCCCACAGGTCCAGGTGATGCACTGGGCTGGGCTCAGCCCAGCAGGGTGGCCCCTTACCCTTTGCCCATGACTGGTTGGGTGTGGAAATATGACGCAATTCTGGCCAATGGAGAAAGGGACTTTACTCCCTGAAAAAAGACAAATGATCAGAATCATCTTTCCCTCCATCTTTTGGGCATTGCCAGGTGAAAAATGGGCCACTCGAGGCTGCTACAGCCATGGGAGTCCCTGCAGGGCAACAGTGCAGAGCCAGGACCAGTGCAATAAGAGAGCCTGCCTGAGTCCTTGCTGGCCTTGGTGAGCCACTAGACCCAACCTGAGCCACCCTCTTCCTGCCTTTCTGTTACGGAAACAACGGGTGTCCAGGTGCTGAAGCCTCTTTGGGTTTAGTTCAGCTTCTTGCAGCCACATGCATTTTTATGGAGCCATGAGCTCCTGTGTTCCACGTAGCCTAAGGTACCCTCATCTCCAGGCCATCTCCATGCTGTGAAGCACCTCCTCTGGTCTTCCCCAGAGACTTCTTGCCCCTTATTTTCTGGGTGTCATTACAAGACAATGTCCTATGGGGTGCACTGAGGTTTGACATCTCCCTGCCTCCAAATCCCTCCTCTTCCTGGGGTAGGAAGAGCTGCCCAGGGTTCTTGTTACAAGAGACCTTTATTTCTCAAGCAGGGGCAGAAAATTCAGGGCTCCCCTTCTACTCTCGCTGCTCGTAAGGTGGCTTTAAAGCACCAGTGAGTCCATGGCTTGTGTTGGAAAGTCTTAGTCTTTTCATCTAAAGAAATATCTCATTTTTAAACAGTTGTCTCTCTTGAACAGTGTTTAGTATTTAAGTGAGGTAAAATAATATCAAAAGTGAAAGTGAAATTCTCCATTTCAGTATAAAAGCTGATCCACAAACAGCAGAGCCCCAGACCTCACCTTGGCTTCAAGATGGCTTCGGTAAGTTTCCCAGAACTTTGCATTACTGACTCTACAGCAGGTGGGCAGCTCCCCGCTGGAAAGGCCTCAGTCTGGGCTCCTGGCCTGGGGCACAGCTCCAGAGCTTGCCTTTAGAAGGCTGTCATAGAAAACTGTATTTGTCTTTTAACAGTGCAACCGTCCAGTTGGACAGTGGGGCTCTGAGTAGAGCCCACCTCCTCTGTGTATCGGGCACAGACCCCCCATGTAGTAGAGAGCTGTGGGGTGCCAGTGGAGAAGGCTGTGGTCAGGTGGGTGATCCTGGGTGGTGGGAAGTGAGCAAATGCCACCATCGTCTGCTTCTGCTGAGAATGGGACTCAATTCCTTAACTCCAAACAGTGCTTTCTCTCTCCTCATTCCTCTGTAGTGTTACCCTCTTTAAAGGTGAATTCTCAGCAGCGTTCTGAATGCTGAAATCTCTCCTCCTATCAGCCCCCATGTACCGATGGGCAGAAGCTCCAGAGAGAGCAGGCTGAGCTCAGTGGTGTGTGACTGAAAAGGAAGTGCTGAACTCAGGCTATTACTAGAAATGAAACTATTCCAGTAAAGAGTCTTGCAAATTCTGAAGGGCAGCCCACTCCAACAGCACCTCCTGATTCTGGGGAAGGGCTTTATTGCTGCCAAAACAAATCAGGGCAGTTAACAGTGAGACATTTCTTTATTTAGGCCAAAGCTCATACTTCATTGGCCACCAGCTGCTGCTGCCAGTGCCTTGACTGTGGTTTTACACAGTCAGCATTATGGTTAAAAGTCCCTCTCTCTCCCCACATGGAGACCATCTCCGGGTGCTGCCGGGCCCTGATGCACAGAGGAGGAGCTGGGCAGGAGTCCTGGCCCTGCTCCTTTCCCCTCCCTCTTTCATGTCCGTTTCCTTTGCCCCATTCCATGCCACGTCCTTCACTGGATCCTGGAGGTGCAGGGATAGAGGGAGGGATGAAGGGATCGAGGGATAGAGGGAAGGAGGGAGGGAGGAGCTCACAGGATCCTGCCTGCCTGGAGCTCAACAGCCCAGAGGTGCATAGACAGGCAGAAGGAATTTCAGCTCAACCTGACTCCTGCAGAGAGGAGCGAAGGCCCCAGGAGTGGGGTGGCGGGTCAGCTGACCCAGGCTGGGGCCATCAGGGCAGCCTCTCAGGTGAGGGGGTCTGAGGGAGGGGAAGAGAAAGAGTGGGTGCAGGGAAATGAGGGAGGCAGAGAGACCCAGATGTGCAAAGCAGCAGAGGCCAGAGCCAGGGCTGTGGTGAGGGGCTGGGATGTCGCTCAGTGGGCCTGCAGGTGCAGAGCCCAGGGAGGGAGAGGAGGGTGAGGAAGGGCTGGTCAGGAAGGGCCTGGAGCTGCCCACAGGCTGTGTCCTGAGTCCTGAGGCCAAAGGAAGGTCATGGCCAGATGTGCCCTTGGGAAGGCTGCCTTGGGTCCTGAGGGGTTGGATATGGAGGGGCAGGGACAGGAGGCGGGGGCTGGTCAGGCGGCTGTAGGGGTCACAGAGGCAGGCATGGGGCTGCCTGAACCAAGTCATTGGGTGGGATATTAAAAGGACACCAACCAGGAGAAGCTTTTGGAGTCCACATGATTGGTTTTAGTGACTGATTATTGGCATGAGGAAGAGGGCAAAGGTGAGCAGACCCCAGGTCTATGATGGGACATCCTGGGATGAGGGAAGAGGAGGCTGTCACCCCCACTGCGGACAGGCACAGAGAGGGTGAAATGGAAAAATCTTCTGACCATGAGGCTATTACACCCTGCAGAGAGACATGGCAAAGTGGGGAGGAGTTGAGGAAGGGGAAGAAGGTGGGAGAGACAGGAACCGGGGTGAGGGGTGCTCAGGGAAGACCCAGCTTGGCCGCCTCCCAGCTGGGTGTTCTCAGGCAAACCCCTCCACCTCTCTGATCCTCAGTTTCCCCACCTGTGCAATGGGATGATCATGCCTTCCCCTGGGACTGTGGAGACGGTGCAGTTATCTTAGGGCAAGTTCCCACAGAGGCCTGTTCTGTGAGTGCAGAGCCCCCAGCTCTTGCTGTGAGCTCCTGTCTCCCAGAGCGTCATCTCCAAGAGATGTGTGTCCCGAAACTGGATGGGGCAGGGTCTGAGAAGGAGGTGGCTCTCAGGGCCATGGATAGGCACAGGGGACGAGGAGTGATGAGAAACCAAGGGTCAGTCTGCAGAGGGCAGAGAGCTCAAGACTCACCTTCCCAGCCCTGCTCCCAGCCTCAGAGCAAGTGCTGGTCCATGCAGGTTCCGGAGGACACACGCACATCCGCATCTTCAGCATGCACGCACGGCACGCACGGCACGCACGGCAGGCACGCACGGCACGGCAGGCACACACGGCACGGCACGCACTGCACGCAGCGTGCCACACATGCGCCCATATGGTCCTTGTCTCTCCCATGCTGCAGTATCATTTTCAAGGCTTCCAGTCCCCGGTGCCCCAAGTGAGGAGAGCCTCTAAAAGTGACAGCAGGGCTGGAGATCTCATGGGAGCTAGGAGCACATGAACATCAGCAAGGCGTCTCCAGGACGAGCTGCAGCTCCCCTAGCCAGGGTCTCTGCTCTCGCCTACAAGGTCGTATACACCATCTCTGACTTTTTTGTTGCAGCCACACCAAGAGCTGAAACCTGGAGACCTGATTGAGATTTTCCGCCTTGGCTATCAGCACTGGGCCCTCTATGTGGGTGACGGCTACGTGATCCATCTGGCTCCTCCAAGTAAGGACTGATGAATATATAATTTTCAAAATATTTATTAATAGGATCACGAGAGCCACTGAAAGAGAGTTAAGCAAGGGAAACGAGTTAGGAGACACATTCTTCTTAGAGGATGCTTGATAAGACTGTACACATATGTCCCATGGAGTAGACACTGGATTCCGTCAGTCCTGGCAGAATAGGAAAAGAGACCGTTGCCTCCCGCAGTGAAGCTGGACTGCTTCAGCCTTGGGATCTCTCTAGCTCAAAGTCAGTTACCTTGGCTTGCAGAGCCTCATACAACTTAAACCAGCCAGGTTTCTGAGGCCTCAAAGAAGAAAGTTCCTGAAAAAGAACAATAGTCCTCCATATTATATCCTTTGCCTCATATGTTTTCACAGAACAAAGTGTCTTGATATTATGTACTTAAGAGTCCTTAACGGAGGCAATTCTCACAGGTTTATACATTTAAAAAAAATTCTCATACAAATGCACAGTAAGCAAGGTCAATGATTTATTTACCTCATTAACAACAGAAGCAGCAAGATGACATACCCAGTTAAAAGCAGAATGAAGGAAATGATGTATGGACAGTCAATGAAAGGGGAAAAAAACAAATGCAGAGGCCAGGCACAGTGGCTCACGCCTGTAATCCCAGTACTTTGGGAGGCCAAGGCGGGCAGATCACTTGAGGTCAGGAGTTCAAGACCAGCCTGACCATCATGGTGAAACTCCGTCTCTACTAAAAATACAAATATTAGCCAGATGTGGTGGTGCACACCTGTAATCCCAGCTACTCGGGAGGCTGAGGCAGGAGAATCGCTTGAACCTAGGAGGTGGAGGTTGCAGTGAGCCAAGATCACAGAATGGTACCACTGCACTCCAGCCTGGGCGACAGAGCAAGACATCGTCTCAATCAACGACAACAATGCAGAAATGAGACAATGAGACTGCCAAGTTAGGTAGGTGCCGGCAGGTTCATGTCCTCTAGGGTAATGCCACTGTATAACTTTCAAAGTTCTCTTTTACCATTTACATCATCACTGGACAAAACCATTCCCATCACTATCAGAGCAAGATGTTTGCATCTTACTAGTTTTCTCCAAGCCTTCATCTCCCAGGACATCTTCAACTCCCAGGGCAGAGTTGTAAAAATGTCTGAATTGATGGAAAATAGCAAATCAAGCACACTTAATCCAGATGACCCTCAAGGACCTTGTAAGACAAAGCATGGCAATGAGGACACATGGTCCCTTTTGTGCCTGACTTGCAGGGTGTAAAGAGGCTTTTTTAAGACAATTTTCCTTTCTTTTTTTTTCCGTTTTTTCTTTTTCTGTCTCTGAGACAGGGTCTCACTCTGTCACCCAGGCTGGTGTGCAGTGACGTGATTACGGCTCACTGCAGCCTTGACTTCCCCAAGCTCAAGTCAGGTGATCCTCCAACCATAGCCTTCTGAAGAGTTGGGACTACAAGCATGTGCCACCACACACAGCTAATTTTTGTATTTTTTGTAAAGACAGGTCTCCCCATGTTGTCCAGGCTGCTCTCGAACTCCTGGGCTCAAGTAGTCCACCTGTTTAGACTTCCCAAAGTGCTAGGATTACAGGCCTGAGCAACTGTGCCCAGCCAACAGGATTTTCTTAAGTGGGTTCTAAGTGCAAACATCAGCCTTGACATTAGAAACAGGGGCAAGAGAGGAAACACATCTAATTATTGTGTGCATTAAGTACTATCCATTTTAATAAAAATAAGATAACACTATAGCATGGAGTCACTATAGCATGGAATTGAGACTCCATTGGTTGACAGCTCTTCCTGTACCTCTCTATGTGCCTAGAACTGAGCCAGATGGTAGGACAGCCAACTTTACAAAGGATTCCCTCAGGGTCAGCTCAGAGCAGTGGAAGGATCCTGCCCTTTGGGGCTTGAGAAGAAGTTTCACATCCTGATTCTGGGACTTTTCATATCACAGAAAAGTCTCAGATGTCTCTCTCAGACCAATATTGGTTTTTAAATAGAGATGATAATTTTCCTTGAACATTAAAAAGGAGATTAAATTAGGAAGTATATGGAACAGCACAGCATGGTAACTGAAACAGTAGGTACAAAAACGAATTGGATCTTTTTCTGAAACATAAGTGTACAAAGCTGAACAGGTAATAAGTATGTTTTGCCATCATTGTTTATAATGATGAAAACTTTTCCAATAGCTAAATGACTGCTAATAGGGATTGGTCACATAAGTGATATACATGCATAGAATGAAATATGGTAGCAGCCACAGACAATCATGGCATTCGCTGACCTGAACAAACATTCACACCTTATTTGATTTAAAAAAAAAAAAAGAGGGCCGGGCACAGTGGCTCATGCCTGTAATTCCGGCACTTTAGGAGGCCAAGGCGGGCGGATCACAAGGTCAGGAGGTTGAGACCATCCTGGCCAACATGGTGAAACCCTGTCTCTCAAAGTACAAAATTAGCCAGGCGTGGTGGCACATGCTTGTAATCCCAGCTACTTAGGAAGCTGAGGCAGGAGAATCGCTTGCACCTGGGAAGTGGAGGTTGCAGTGAGCCGAGATTGCGCCACTGCACTCCAGCCTGGGCAGCAAGAGTGAAACTCCACCTCAAAAAAAAAAAAGCAAAATCTGTGAAGCCTCTAATCACATATGTGAAAGGATAAACCCCAGTAGCTCCCTAGTGGAGACTTCAAGCCCTTCTCTCCCGACTTTGCCTTCCCCTGCCAGTGAGTGTGTCTCTGATTGCAGGTGAATACCCCAGAGCTGGCTCCCCCAATGCCCTGTCAGTCCTAGACCGCAATGCAGTAGTGAAGCAGGAGCGCCTGGAGGATGTGGTGGAAGGCTGTAACTATCGGGTCAACAACAGCTTGGACCGTGAGTACAGACCACTGCCCATTCAGGTGATCATCAGTTCTGCGAAGAAGAAGGTTGGTCAGAAGATGGAGTACAGTATTGTGAGAAGGAACTGTGAGCACTTTGTTACCAAGCTGAGATATGGCAAGTCCCGCTGTAAACAGGTAAGGACCTCTCTGGATGATCCATCTCCCCTAGGGATGTCTGCTTGGGGCTGCGCTCACTGCATCACCATGAATGATGCAAATGTAGCCTCTTAGAGACCCACTGGCTGAAAGTCAGGACCTCTGAGCTCCAATGCCAGATCTGCTTCTAATCCACAGAGGGTCTGTGGACAGGTCCCTTCCCCTCCAGGCCTCTCCATGTGCAGAGGAGGGGGTGGATGGAGGACCTCTGAGGATCCTTCCCCTTTAAAGCCTACGCTGAAAATGGCTCCTGAAGTTCTGTGGGTCATCAGGAGAATCTGGGCCAACGCAGGTCCATGACAGGTCCCATAACCCCCCAAAGAGCACTCAGGACACTCAGGGTCCGTGAACCTATGTAAGAGCTCAAGAACATTTGTGCGTAAGATCTGCGCACAGCCTCTATCCCTTCCTCCTTCATAGTGTTTCACATTTCTTGCCCCAAAACACAACTAATAAGTGGCAGAACCAGGATTCAAACCCCAGCTGTCCCCTTCTAGAGTCTCTGCCTGTGATGCCGGCCCAGCAGCAGCTCAGGGCCCTTAGCCTGCATGACTGAATGGATGGGGGCCCTTGCTGAGAGGGGCATGATGGCAGAAGGAGAGGCTTTGGGGAAGGAAAACAAGAGTTTGGTGTGGTATGTGATGTCTGAGGCGCCCCACTAGAGGCCCAGGTGGAGATAAGGCATGGAGTTGGAGTTCAGGCTGAAGTAGGGCTGGACGTTTCCAGGCTGCAGTTGGGAATGGTACACAGTGACCCCAAGGCACGCACATGGCCATGGCCTCCCTAAGTCTCCCCTCAGCTTCTGCCACAGCCCTCCCTGTGCAAAGGTGTAGCTCAGGTAGGACCCAGGCTGCAAACCAATCCCCAGTCTGACCCCTGGCACTCTGACCCTGGGAAGCGAGGCACAACCCTTTTTCCTTGCCCCAAATCAGAACAGATGTCCTCACCTGGAAGCTGTCTCAAAAGGATCTCATCGGCCCATTCTCAGGACAAGCCCGGACAAGCCCAACACCAAGAAGTGGTCACAGCCCAGAAAAATGGAGACCCTGGGGACACAGCCAACGGCTTCTCTGGGAGAGGATTCTGAGCCAGCCAGCGGGGAGGGGAGAAGACAGGAGATGCCAGGCCGTAGGGGAGGCAGGAGAGCAAGGAGAGGGAGAGGAGTCCCAGGCCCTTGGGAGGGAGAAAGTGCCAGCGTGGGCTTGCTGTGAATCTCAACAAAATCTGCTTGCTTTGCAGGTGGAAAGCACGGTTGACAAAGGTGTGCTCATGATTATTCTTGGAATTGTTCTTGGAAGCTCTTTTGCGATTGGGAGATACCTATACCAGTGACAGCCTGAAGCAGTCACAATATCCTGTGTTAGAAGCAGCTGTGGAGGTCCCAGTGGAGATGGGCCTCCCCACGCCTCCAGTAGCCTGACCCTTGCTCTCTGTCTCGGGCTGTCTCTAGCTCCTTTCCTCTCTGTTTCCTTCTCTTGCTGGCTAAAGGATGATCTAATTGAAACAAGACTGAAGGATCAATAAACATCCATTTACCCCTTCAGAAGGGACTTCTACCATGTTTTTGTAGACTTCTAAATTACAAAGGAGGAAAGTAACATTGAGTGAACACCTACTGGGTAGTTCCAGCAATTTCTAGCTGTGTGACCTTAGAGAAGGCTCTTGATTCTCAGAACCTCAGTTATTTCATGTCAGGTGATGTCGGGAGAATCACATAAGATGAGGCATACAAGACACCCAGCACCATGTCTGATACGTAACAGATGTTCAGTGAATTGTCTCCGTCATTCTACACAGACATAACATCGACGTAATTGCATGTCACTAATTTTACTCTCAGGAAGGTGAAAAAAACTTAATTACCTCCCAGTATAGTCTCACGGGGTGCTTAAATCCCCTGACATCTACCGGCATCTTCCCAGTTACCTCCTTCACCTGGCCCTCTTTTTAGAAATTTCTCTTTTCTTCTTTTAGTTCAAAGGTCTGAGTTCTCACCCACCTGTGACTACAAGATGGAGTAATATTCTTTCCATGCCCAAACTGCCATAGCTCAAGCTGGTCCTGGGGGGAATGCTGAGAATTAGCTACCTCTACTACCTCTACTACCTCCCTCCACTACTTCCAGCATGCCCTGGGTGTGGTCCCAGAAGTGCCCAGGTCCCCATGTTTCTACGCTTCCTCACTCCAGCCCCTGCCACCAGTGACCCTACTCAATGGCCACTTCCATGGGGTCACTGCAGCCACCATCATTCTTGCTTCAGGACTGGGGACATCACCCTCTCCTGGGCTGTACTTTTTTATGCGTGAGCAACCCGGTTGGTACATTAATTCCCCCAACACAATGGAGACCAGGCTGTATGTAATGATTAATGAGACTCCCCTGGAAGCTCAGGGCTATTGGAAGGTTGAAGAACAAAGAGAACAACTTATTGCTACAATTAGAGGGGGCTCTGCTCAGATTTCTGGCTGAAATCCCAGGCTCCATTTGGGGATTGCAGAAGCATCCATGCCTGCCTTGCTCCAGGGCTACCTCCATATCAGAGGGCCCACCTGCTCTACACAGAATCCAGGCCCAGCAAGAGAAGAAGGCTTTCTCACTTCTTGTGATCTAAGACTTACCTTCCCAGACTTCATTGCATGTCCAGGATCAATTGTTCCAGTGTGCTGGACGATGGAAGCATCCAGGCCCTTCCAAGGTGTGCTTGGCCTCCATGACTAGGTCAAATCCCCATTAGGAGTCTCAGGCGTCCATGTACCTGCACTTCATGTGGTTCTCAGAGTTGCAATGAACACTGATCCATGTGGTTATTTTACTAATGTGTCTTTCCCTGCCAGAATTTTGGGGGCAGTACAAGTTTGGTACCATTGGGACCATAGCATCAAGCACAACAGCTAACTTACTATAAGCACTCAATAGACAATAGATTACAAGCCAAGCACAGTAGCATGCACCTGTAATCCCAGCACTTGAGAGATTGTGGCAGGAGGATTGCTTGAGCCCAGGAGTTCGAGATCAGCCTGGGCAATATAGTGAGATCCCATTTCTTAAAAAGAAAAAAAGATAGTGGTTTACTTAATTAATAAATTTATTAGTAAAGAAAAACAGGGCCAGGCACAGGGGCACACAAAGTACTGTAATTCCAGTACTTTGGGAGGCCAAAGGAGGTTTTGAGCTCCTTGGAGCTCAGAAGTTCAAGGCCAGCATAGGTAACAACAGGGTCAACATAGTAAGACCCTGTCTCTACAAAAAATAAAAATTAAAAATTAAAAAAGATTAGCCAGGTGTGGTGGCACGTGGCAGAGCAGGAGCATCACCATCTTGGACAAACACCACCATGCTAAGTTCCCTTCAATTAAAAAACTGCCTCTCACTGCAAGATCTGGAAAAAAAAAAAAAAATGCCTACATCCAGCCCAAAAACATCAGCCTAATGACTAATGTCAGTGTAACCAGAAATATTCCAACCCTGAGATAAACCCATTTTTTCCAACCAGAAACATGCCAACCCAAGATAGCCTCTCTTCTGCTCAGAGACATTTTAACCCTGCAATAAACTTTCCCTCACATAGAAACATTTCAAACCTAGGATAAGCTCCCCACTTCCTAAACTCTTAAATATCCTTAGTTTGTAAGAACATTCCTGACTGAAATCAACCAGAAGCCCCTCTCAGGTTGATTCTTGAAATAAACCTGTCTTTGACTGTTGAGCTGCTTTTTGTGTTTCTTTCCTTTCTTTAACTCTTACAGCATGTGCCTGTAGTCGCAGTTAAGAGGTTGAGGCAGAAGAATCATTTGAGACCAGGAGTTCAAATCTGCAATGAGCTATAATCATACCACTGCACTCCAGCCTCAGCCACAGCCTGAGA
>NW_016107924.1:722945-724661 GCF_001604975.1 Cebus imitator | reverse complement strand
AAAAAAAAAAAAAAAGTACAGGTAAAAAATAAGAATAAAAAATAAGACCACTCTTCTCAAAAAAATGTTGTGGCCACCACAGTAAAGGTTAACTCCCACCAAAATTGTGTTGCTATAAAGTTGAGAAATACACTGAACCAGTTCTAGACCTCTCTGGACTGACTTCCATGAACTAGATTCCACTAAAATGTATACTTTAGTTTTTCATTAAATTCATTAAATGATTGTATCACCTCTGGACAGTCCTAGTTCTTAGCAAGTCTTTTTGCTAAGAAAAGTGGCTGAAGGCCAGGCATGGTGGCTCACACCTATAATCCCAGCACTTTGGGAGGCTGAGGCAGGCAGATCACCTGAGGTCAGGAGTTCAAGACTACCCTGTCCAGCTAGGCAAAACCCCATCTCTACAAAAAATACAAAAATTAGCCAGGTGTGGTGGCAGGCACCTGTAGTCCCAGCCACTCAGGAGGCTGAGACACGAGAATTACTTGTACCCAGGTGGCGGAGGTTGCAGTGAGCCGAGATAGTGCCACAGCATTCCAGCCTGGACAACAGAGAGAGACTTTGTCTCAAAAAATAAATAAATAAAAATAAATAGATAAAAGTGGCTGAAAAGAGAATGCAATATTCCTTCCACAGGCTGTTTTTCAGCTCAAGAATTTTTTTTTTTTTTTGAGACGGAGTCTCGCTCTGTTGCCCAGGCTGGAGTGTAGTGGCACAGTCTCGGCTCACTGCATCTTCTGCCTCCTGAGCTTTAAGCGATTCTCCTGCCTCAGCCTCCCAACTAGCTTGGATTACAGGCACCCACCACAACACCTGGCTAATTTTTATATTCTTAGGAGAGATGGGGTTTCACTATGTTGGTCAGGCTGGTCTTGAACTCCTGACCTGAAGTGACCCACCCACCTCGACCTCCCAAAGTGCTGGGATTACAAGTGTGAGCCACCACACCCGGCCTCAGCTCAAGAAATTTTTAAGAAAACTGATTGGTGCTGAAGAAACAGGAATCCTGGGCTGTGTGTGGTAGGACTAGATTGTCCTTCATTGTGTGTGTCACTCTCGAAGACAGCATCCCTCTCCCCGCCCAGGAGTGACTGGACAGCTGGCAGGACAGAGAGAAGCCCTAGTGCTGCCCTCCTGCCTCATGAACAACGAAATGTTTTGCTTATGCACATTCACTGGAAAGTGCTCTGAAGGTGGCTGGAGTCTGAGACAGCCAGAACATCAGAGGAGCAAGGGAGCTCTCAATGCTGCCTGCCCTACTATCCTCTTTCTTGGGTGGCTTAAAGTCTCCTATTGGGGTAAGAGAAAATAATTTAAGACATTAGCAAGGAGGGTCTTAGTTCCTGCAAAGACCTACTCAAACCATCAGGAGTTCCCATGGTTGGGCCTGGCCCTTCCTGCAGAACCCTGACCATTGGCCCATAAGACACAGGAGAAGCAGGAAGCTGTCATGAAAGTGCACTGTGGAGGAACAAGGGCCAGGGATGGGGCCCTGGGCTCCAGCTTCAACTCATCAAAGAAAGGGATGTTTATTTTTTACTTTTTTTTCTGAGACGGAGTCTTGCTCTGTCATTCAGGCTGGAGTACAGTGGCACGATCTCCACTCACTGCAACCTCTGCCTCCTGAGTTCAAGGAATTCTCCTGCCTCAGCCTCCCAAGTGGCTGGGATTACAGGTGCCCACCACCATGCCCAGCTAATTTTTGTAATTTTTTTT
>NW_016107924.1:718831-722020 GCF_001604975.1 Cebus imitator | reverse complement strand
TCTGAGACAAGGTCTCATTCTGTCACCCAGGCTGGAGTGCAGTGGTGCGATCTCAGTTCACTGCAACCTCTGCCTCCTGGGTTCAAGCAATTCTCCTGCCTCAGCCTCCCGAGTAGCTGGGATTACAGTGACCCACCACCATGCTGGGCTAATTTTTGTATTTTTAGTAGAGATGGGGTTTTGCCATGTTGGCCAGGCTGGTCTCAAAGTCCTGACCTCAGGTGATTGCCTTCCTCAGCCTCCCAAAGTGCTGGGATTACAGGCGTGAGCCACCTCGCCCAGTCTGGTCTCTTCCTTTTCGTACAAGAACATTAATTCCATCCTAGAGGCTCAACCCTCACCACCTAATTACCCCCCAGTGGCCCCACCTCCAATACCTTCCCACAGGTGGGTTACAATTCAATGTATGAATTTGGGGTGTGAGAGGAACACAAAAACATACAGTCCATAGCAGAGCCCAATCGTGTCTTTAATACAATTCACACTAAGCTGCATTTAATAGAATTCACACTAAGCTGCATTTCCCCCAAATAAATGTTCCTATGCTTTTAACTCCATTAAAATAAAGATTGATGAACACAAAACAGTAAAGCCAGTAAACCAAACCGCACTCCTGCCAGCTAAACAATATTCTTCCATAAGAATTGGTTGTTGTTGGGACAATTCCTTGGATTTATTGCCTTTCCCGCTTGCTTCTGTACAGCAGCATGCCCACAAGGCCTGCGACAGCCAGGACACCTGTTACCACACTTACTGTTGTGTGGGCATCAGTGACCTGCAGCAGAAGAGAAGGGAGAGCACACTCAGCATCCGGCGGGGACCACAATACATACACCAGGAAACTACCGTGCAGGAAAGACCCATCTGGCCCAGTCCTCTTCATTCGAGTCACAAATATTGGCTGGGAGAGGGGATCCCAAGAGGTCAGGCCACCCAGGAAAGACGAGAAGAGATGTCTGGTGGGCACAGAGTGAATGGAAGAACAAAGCCATAGTGTGATATATACAGAGTAAAGGAGGGAAACCAGATACACTCTGTGGGTGTTAAAAATGTAATACGTTGAACCCTGTGGCTCACACCTGCAATCCTAACACCTTGGGAGGCTGAGATGAGTGGATCACTTGAGCCCAGGAGTTCAAGACCAGCCTGGGCAACATGGTGAGGTCTCATCTCCACAAAAAATACAAAAAAAAAAAAAAAAAATTAGCTAAGTATGGTGGTGCACACCTGTAGTCCTGGTTACTCAGGAGATTGAGGCAGGAAGATCACTTGAGCCCAGGAGGTGAAGGTTGCAGTGAGCCAAGATCGCACCACTTCATTCCAGCTTGGGTGACAGAGGGAGTCCTTATCTTAAAAAATAATGATAGGCTGGGCACAGTGGCTCAGGCCTCCAATCCCAGAACTTTGGGAGGCCAAGGCAGGTGGATCATGAGGTCAGGAGTTTGAGACCAGCCTGGCCAGCATAGTAAAAAACTTCATCTCTACAAAAAATTTTTAAAAATTAGCTAAATGTAGTGGTGCCCATCTGTAGTCCTAGTTGCTCAGGAGGCTGAGGCAGGAAGATCACTTGAGCCCAGGAGGCAGAGATTGCCGTGAGCCGAGATCACACTACTGTGTTCCAGCTTGGGTTACAGAGTGAGTACCTGTCTTTAAAAATGATAATAATAAACAAAAAGCATAATAAACTCCAAGGCTTAGCTGTGGCAAGGACAGAAGGGCAGTGCCCAGATGTTGTAGCTCAGGAGTGGCCGACTAGGACCCTTGAGGCAAGTGTAAAGTTGGGAAATCACCCCTGGGAACTCTCACTGCCCAAGGCTTGAGGGCAGGGACCTCGCCTGGGTTGGTCTCAGTGTCCCAGGTGCTGATCCCACTACCAGCAGAGTCGGCACTCATAATTTATCTGCCGAACGAGTGCTGGACCGTGAGGCACACTGAGGATGTGCTTTCATGAATAACATTGCCTCACTTATGTGCTGGCAGGAAAATCATTCTGCAAAAGGAAGAGGACACTCTGCAAAAACACCACTGAGTATACACCCAAAGGATTGTAAATCATTCTATTATAAAGACACATACACATGTATGTTCACTGCAGCACTGTTGACGATAGCAATGACTTGGAACCAACCCAAATGCCCATCAGTAATAGCCTGGATAAAGTAAATGTGGCACATATACACCATGGAATACTATGCAACTATAAAAAAGGATGAGTTCACATCCTTTGCAGTGACATGGATGAAGCTGGAAACTATCATTCTCAGCAAGCTGACACAAGAACTGAAAACCAAACACCGCATGTTCTCACTCATAAGTGGGTGTTGAACAGTGAGAACACACGGACACAGGGAGGGAAACATCACATACCAGGACCTGTTGGGGGGGTGGGGGGAGCTAGGGGAGGGATAACAGGGGGTAGGGGGATTGAAGAGGGCTAACATTAGGAGAAATACCTAATGTAGATGATGGAGGAATGGGTGCAGCAAACCACCATGGCATGTGTATACCTATGTAGCAATCCTGCACGATCTGCACATGTACCCCAAAACTTAAAGTATAATAAAAAAAGAAAAAGAAAATGAAACTCACAGAGATGTGAGGCTGACCCCTGAGGGTTGGTGCAACTCAGCACGGCTGTTGGGAGCTAGCTGAGACAACCCGCTGCGATCGTGTGGGCCCACCCCTGCCTGCACCACTGTCTCTGAGATACCAGCAAAGGAGAGACTGGGGGAAATGACACAGGGTGGGGCCGGGGTGAAGACTGAGAATGGCTGCTTTCTAGATATCAGCACTGTGCCGGAACTCTCCAGGCCCAGTATTTTTTTTAATCAGTCTGACAACCCTAGGAAGTAGTCATTCTAATTCCCACTTTCCAGAGGAGGAGACTGAGGATGGACAGTGTAAAGAACTCAAGCAAAGGCTGGGCACAGTGGCCCATGCCTGTAATCCCAGCACTTTGGGAGGCTGAGGCGGGTGGATCATCTGAGGTCAGGAGTTTGAGACCAGGCTGGCCAACATAATGAGAACCTGTCTCTACTAAAAAAAACAAAAATTAGGGCCGGGCGCGGTGGCTCAAGCCTGTAATCCCAGCACTTTGGGAGGCCGAGGCGGGTGGATCACGAAATCGAGAGATCGAGACCATCCTGGTCAACATGGTGAAACCCCGTCTCTACTAAAAATACAAAAAAT
>NW_016107924.1:709668-718498 GCF_001604975.1 Cebus imitator | reverse complement strand
CAAAAAAAAAAAAAAAAAAAGAATTCACGCAAAGCCACACAGCTAGCAAGTGACGAGGCTCAGATCTGCCTGACTTCCCAAGAGGAGCACTTAAGCCCTTCACAGCCAGGGAAGCAAATATTTAAACCAGTGACCAAACGGCAGATTTCTGTGGAGTATCGATGGATTTGAATTGTATGAGTGACTGGGGAAAAGAAAGGGGGAAAAAAGAACCATTTTATTCAAATACACTCAGAATTGTTTCCAAGTGTCAAAGATAAAGCCAGACAAACAAAACAGCAAAAACAGATTTGATTCGGTCTCTACTGACAGCAGGGAAAGGGCTGAGCTCCATTCCAATTTGTGCAGAGGTGACTGACATTTTAAAGGGAGATGGGGGCGTGGGGGAGGGGTGAGCGAGGGCTCAGGAGAGTCAGAGAGGTGAAATATTGACTATGCGATGAGGCCAGCTGTGTCTGCTAGCTGGCAGTTATCAAAGTTAGGATTCTACCATCCCACAGAGACTGGGGACAGAGGCTCTATCCTTCCTGATGATTATATTTCAAAGGAATGGCTCTCAGGTCCTTGAGAAAGACACTTCTGAGTTGTAAGAGATTGACATTCAGCCTTCCGTTTCCATGGATTCCACATTGGAATTGAAAACATTTTGGGAAAAAAATTGTTTCCCGAATTGAAAAAATTTGTGAATTGAAAACATTTGGGAAAAAACATTTTTAAAAGAACAACAAAAATAATATACATTTTAAAAATACAGTATAACTATTTACACAGCGTTTATATTGCATTGAGTATTACACATAATTATGAGTGGCTCACTCATAATTGGGAGGCCAAGGCAGGTGGATCATTTAAGCCCAGGAGTTTGAGACCAGTCTGGGCAATGTGGCAAAACCCCATTACTACAAACACACACACACACACACACACACACACACACACACAAATTCGCTGGGTGTGGTGGTGTGTGCCTGGAGTCTCGTCTACTCAGGAGGCTAAGGTCGGAGGATCACCTGAGCCCAGGAAGGTCAAGGCTGTAGTGAGCCAAGATTATATTTCAGTGGAACACCACTGCACTCCATCCTTGGTGACAGACTGAGACACTGTCTCTGAAATAAAATAAGTATATGGGAGGATGTGCACAGGTTATACACAAATATCACACCATTTCATACAAGGGGCTTGAGCATCCATGATTTTGGTATCCTCAGGGGGTCCTGGAATCTCCCCCACCCATGGATACCAAGAGATGACTGCATCTACATTTCAAAGGGACAGAGGAAGGATTCATAATTAGAAGTCCTTTTTAATAAACACTCTAAGAAAGGGCCAGAGTCTTTGTCAGGTGTTGGCTAGAACAAATGGTAAATTCTCCTGGCAACAGAGAGCTTTCTTAGGCAGGCATTTATCAGGGGGCTGGGGTCATCCTACGTGCACAACCTTATTTTGCTAGAAGCAGTGCTAGAGCTTGGTCATCTATGAGAGAAGGGGCTAGATGGGGTTGTTGTGTGCCGAGAGTTCTGTTCTCACAAGCCCATTTTCTTACAGAGCGAGAGCTACAGAGAGACAGAGGAGGATCTTTCCAGACAGACAGAGTCAGAAGAGAAGGAAGGAAGAAGGGGAAGAAAGAAAGGTAAGTTAATGGGTGACCTGCAGCAGATGAAGTTCAACAAGAGAGGCACTAGGACAAGAGACAAACTAAATAAAACTGCCTCGGCCAGTCATGGTGGCTCACGCCTGTAATCCCAGCACTTTGGGAGGCCAAGGCGGGTGGATCACCTCAGGTCAGGAGTTCAAGATCAGCCTGATCAACATGGAGAAACCCCATCTCTAAAAATACAAAAAATTAGCCTGTCATGGTGGCGCGTGCCTGTAATCCCAGCTACTTGGGAGGCTGAGGCAGTAGAATCGCTTGCACCCAGGAGGTGGAGGTTGCAGTGAGCCAAGGTCACGCCATTGCACTCCAGCCTGGGCAACAAGAGTAAAACTCCATCTCAAAAAAAAAAAAAGAAAGAAAGAAAAGAAAAGAGGAAACTGCCTCCCCTGAGTCTTCCCCATTTGTTTGAATTCTGACCCCTCAGAAGCACTGCAGAGGGTCAACCACTTCCTAAAATTGGGGTTTTCCAGATCGACTTTGTGGCTTCTGCACAGCCTGTAGAAGTGCTTTAAGATGCATGATAAGGCAGCTCACCCCCAACCCGCTTCTGACGCCCCTCCCATCCAGAGACAGGCCTACCCTCCTCAGCTCAACAGAGGGGAGAGCCCGCCAGCAGGGTTCCTGCCAAGCACCAGAGCACGTCCCACCATGCCCCAGTGCCCAGAACAGCCTGGCAGGCTCTCAGTTAATAGCCTGAGCTCCCTCCTGGGGCACTTGTTTCCAGAAGGTGTGGATTTTCCTTGCCCATCTCCCCTTTTTATCACCTCTCCTTCTCCTATCTTACAACGGAAGAGCTAAACCCTCCCACACCCTGAATCTATGGTGCATAGACTAAGGCGTAAACACTCCTAGACACCAGGAAGGGAGGATTCCAGAATGCATTGCTCCTAAACAGAGAGAGCTTCAGAAAGGAATGTGCAGCCATATCGAGGCTCCTGCCTTATCTAGCTACTTTAGAATGAGAATTCTACACTGAGATGTTTGTCGAGGAACAGTGCGTTAACATGCTCATTTGAATTGAAAACTTGTCGGGTTTTTTTCTGAACATCAAGATAAGCCTGATTAGGCTGGTTGGCTTGACAATAACACCTGGCGTGGCTATTTAAACTACATGGAAGACATCTGTCCCTAACCGAATGAGCTAAAAGCGCAACTCCCAGATTGTGAAGAAAATATGTACACAAAAATGTAATATGCAATATACCAAAAATTCCATCCTTCCCTTTACAAATTTTTTACATTTATGATTTTTTTAACTGTTTGCTGTCACCTAAGAACGTATGAGGGATATGTGGTTTTCTAAGTTAACTTGGACTGGGTGCGGGGGCTCACGCCTGTAATCCCAAGGGAGGCTGAATCAAGCAGATTGCTTGAACCCAGGAGTTGGAGACCAGCCTGGGCAACATGACAAAACCTCGTCTCTACAGAAAAATACAAAAGTTAGCCAGGCATGGTGGCACATGCCTGTAGTCCCAGTCACTCGGAAGACTAAGGTGAGAGGATTACTTGAGCCCAGGAGTGGCTGCAGTGAGCCATGATCAAACTCCACGTGATACACCGCAGCCTGGGTGACAGAGCAAGACCCTGTATCAAAATAATAATAATTTAAAGTTATCTTAGACCAGAAGTTGGCCAACTATGGCCCATGGGTCAAATCCAACCTGCAAACTATTTTTGTAAAAAATAAATAATACACAGCCGGGCACTGTGGCTCACACCTGTAATCCCAGCGGTTTGGGAGGCCAAGGCGGGCAGATCATGAGGTCAAGAGATTGAGACCATCCTGGCCAATGTGATGAAACCCCATTTCTATTAAAATACAAAAAATTAGCCGGGAATGGCGATGTTCACCTATAGTCCCAGCTACTTGGGAGGCTGAGGCAGAAGAATCGTTTTGACCTGGGAGGCGGAGGTTGCAGTGAGGCAAGATCATGCTACTGCACTCCAGCCTGGCAACAGAGCAAGACTCCCTCTCAAAAACAATAAATAAATAAATAAATAAATAAATAATATACTTACTGGAAGACAGCCTCGCCTGTCTGTGGCTGCTTTTGTACGGCAAATTTATAGCAGCAGAGTAATAAGACAGAGACCACCTGGCCCACAAAATCTAAAATATTTACTATCTGGCCCTTTACAGAAAAAAATTGCCCAACATGACCTACGCTCTTCCCCTTCCTGGCTCATGCTGTTCCCTCCGCTACATTCCTTATTGCCCCCGTTCCCTGGTAATCTCCAGCTCATTTTCTTCCAGAAAGCAAAATAATCAAATCAGGCTGTGCTCAGGTATTACCTCTTCTGCAAAGCCTTCCTTGATCAGGTCCCTTGGAGAGAACACATGTGGGTTTAACTGCCTCCACTTCACTGTGGCTGACATGTACTAGAGACTCAATAACTAGGAGTTTAATGAATTTGGACAAGTTACTTAAGCACTGTGAGCCTCAGTTTCCCCATCTGTAAAGTGGGGATCATAAAACCCAACTCTAGGGCTGTGGATGGCCATTTCAGTCTGCGACTCCCTTCTGTGGCCACCGCCCCCCCCACCCCACTGCACTGGTCTACATTGCCGACTTGCCTATCTCCATATGAAACCTCAAGGGTGGGGGTTTCATATCTGCGAATTTGTCTTGCTCATATCTATTTCCATCCCACCCTGGCCCCAGCAGGCACCCAGCCTCTGGCAGCTGAGGAAGTGGCCTGGCTGCTGGAAAGGGGACGCAGGCTGAGGACGCACCTGGTCGCTGCGGGAGATCCCATAGCGCAGCTCGTTCACGAAGTGCTCGCAGTTGTCACTGGTCAGTGAATAGTGAAGCTCCTTCCCCACCAACTCCTCTGCCCGCTTGATGATTTTGTTGATGGGCAGTGGCATGTATCTGTCATCATGTTTGTTATTGACACGGTAGTTGTCTCTCCCAGCCACCTCAGACAGCAGTTCCTTCTTCACTATGGCTTTGTTGGTCAGTTCGGACAGGACACTGGCCGCAACAGCTCCGGCAATTTCACCTGTGCAAACAGTGAGTTCAGTCTTGGGCGGGTCCTGCGGGGCTCAGAGCTGGCTCCAAGCCAAGCAGCCTCACTGCCCCAAGCACCATCAAGAAGGATGAGCTGTGAAAGGACCTGCCCATCCTGCCTGGTCTCAAACTTCAAAACAGGGCAAACCCAAGCCTGGGTGACTTTGGAGAAGTCACCATGGGTCCCTAGGCTCTGGTTTTCTCATTTCTAAAGTAAAGAACCTGAGTTCTAAAGAACCACGTGAGTTCAAATGTCCCTGAAAGAGGCAACGGTCAAGGCAGCGTGGTACAAGGCAAAAAGAGAGGGCAAAAGAGCCCCAGGCCATAGTCCCAACTGCCCCTCACTAGCTTGTGTTTTAGAAAAAGTCACTCCAGGCCAGGTTCCTGTAATCTCAGCACTTTGGGAGGACAAGGTGGGAGGAACACATGAAGCCAGGAGTTGGAGACCAGCCTGGACAGCATAGTAAGGCTCCTATCTCTAAAAACAAAAATTAAAAAATTAGTTGCTCATAGCAGCACATACCTATAATTCTAGCTACTCCAGAGGCAAGGTGGGAAGATCGCTTTAGCTCAGAAATTACAGGCTGCAGTGAGCTATGATTGTGTCACTACACTCCAGCCTGGGCAGCAGAGTGAGACGTTGTCTCCAAAAAGGTAAAGAAAAGAAATTGTCACTCCATTGCCCTGAACCAGTGCCGTGGGAGCCCCAGTAGGCAAGGGTGGCATTTTGAAACAGTAGGAAAGGAAACAGCTGAACAAGACAGAAGCCTGTCTCGGGAATCCAGGCCCTGCCAGGTCCTGGCCCCGGCTCTCTTACTGTGTGCCTTCAGACAAAGCCCTTCTCATCTTGGGACCCTGGTTTCATCACTTAGAGGAACTAGGAAGTTAGAGGAACTAGGCCAGGGGATGTCCACGCCCTCCAGCTCTAAATTCTCCAATTGGCCTCTAAAGGGGACCCCAGCATTCTGGGAAGCTGGAATAAAACAGTGGCCAAGTGACAGTAACCAGAACCCTCATGGAGGGCCAGATGGACCCAGGGGTCTACAATGGACCCTGCTAGAAGCGGCCCAGCTTAGAGAAAGCCTGTTGTAATGTCAGTCTCTGAACAGCCAGTTTAGCTAACGATCAGCTTCTAAACTTACATGTGTATTCACACTTTCCTTTACTGATTTTTATTTTCTTTTCAAAAGGACATTTGAACAAATATCTTGGTCCCAGCTCACTCCAGCTACAGGAGGAGGAATGGGGGCCAGAGAGATCCTCTGCCAAGGAGAGAAACAGAGGATCCACACCCAGTCTTCTTGGACAGACTGGAGATCCTAAAAAGAAGGGAAGCTGGAAGAAACAGGATTAATACAGGTACAAAAATACATCACCAATAATTTATTTTATTTTATTTTTTTTTTGAGACAGAGTCTCATTCTTGTTACCCAGGCTGGAGTGCAATGGCGTAATCTCAGCTCACCGCAGCCTCCACCTCCCGGGTTCAAGCAATTCTCCTGCCTCAACCTCCCCAGTAGCTGGGATTACAGACATGCACCACCATGCCAGGCTAATTTCTTTTTCTTTTTTTTTAGTAGAGACGGGGTTTCTCCCTGTTGGTCAGGCTGTTCTCGAACTCCCGACAGGTGATCTACCCACCTCAGCCTCCCAAAGTGCTTGAAATTGCAAGCCTGAATCATCACGCCCAGCCTTTTCTTTTTCATGAGAAAAATACAGTCTCCTACATCTCCACCCCTTAGTATCCCCTAACCCAATGTCTCCCCTTCTTGGCTTCTAAGTTTGTTTTCTACTCCTTAGTCTTCCCATCTCTGCCCCTAGTCCTCCCACATCTCTCCCCCTATTTCCACCGGTCAGACTCCCCACGCCTCTCTCTTTCCCCTTTTCCTCTCACTCTCCCGTTCCTGCCCCTCAGTGTCTCAGCTCTGGGATGGATTTCTTCCTCCTCACCAACAGACAGCACCCTTTCCTATATCGCTGGTGAGGTACTTTGGACAACAGTTTGGCAGTTTCTTATTAAACTAAATATTCACTTACCACATGACCCAATAATCCCATTCCTAGGTATTTACCCAGAAGAAATAAAAATCTATGTTCACACATACAAGAAAAAAAAAAAAAACCCTGCATGGGAATATTTATAGTGGCTCTAATGATTATTATCAAAAGCTGAAAATCGCCCAAATGTTCTTCAGCTGGCGAATAGATAAATAAATGGTGGTACATCCATGAAATGGAATACTATTCAGCAATGAAAAGGAACAAAGTACTGACGCATGTTACAACATACATCAACCTCAAATGCATTATGTTAAGTTAAAGTAACTGGACACAAAAGGGGCTACATTCTGTATGGTTTCAGTTATGTGACATTCTGGAAAAGGCAAAACTATAGGAACAGAGAAAAGACCATAGCTTGCTAGGAGCTGGAGTTGTGAGTGGATGTATGGGGGTCGGCAACAAAAGGGCATGGGGGAATTTTAGGGGGGTGAGGTGTAGTGTCCCCCAATTTTCCCCCACTTTCCTTGTCCTGACTAACACAGAATGCCTTGACAGTCTGTGACCCGGCTAGCTGCATGTTGCCCTCTGCAGGCTTGAACCCAAGCTGGAGCCTTTAACATTCATTCCCAGGCACTGATAAAGTTGTTTAGGTTGTTGCATGAAACACTGAAAGAGCAAATATGTTGCTAAGCACATAGAAATGAGCCCCAGCTTTGAACCAAATTCTTTAAACCCTCAAGTAAACCTCATAATCCAACCCCCTTGTTCCAGACGTTCCTGGGTAGACCATCTACTGTCTTGCTGTCCAATGAGAGGACTCCAGCCCTCTGCATCAAAGTTCCCCTAATAAATGCTTTGGATTCATCAGCCTGGCATTTAGTAAGCTTCTTTCTTTGGAATCCAAACTGGCCACATCTCGGGATTTTTGGGGGCAGTCCCCCGAAGAAACTCCCCTAACGCCACTTTTGAGGCCACTCCAACCATGGGTTCAGCTGAACAGAGAACATTAGGGAATTCTTCTATAACTGGATTATGGTGATGGTTACATAGTCATATGCATTTGTCAAAACTCATAGAATTGCATACTAAAAAGGATAAATTTGGCCAGGCATGGTGGCTCACACCTGTAATCCCAGCACTTTGGGGAGCCAAGGTGGGCAGATCACCTGAGGTCAGGAGTTCGGGACCAGCCTGGTTAACACGGCAAAACACCATCTCTACTAAAAATACAAAAAATTAGCTGGGCGTTGTGGCAGGCGTCTGTAATCCCAGCTACTTGGGAGGCTAAGGCAGGAGAATCACTTGAACCCAGGGGCAGAGATTGTAGTGAGCTGAGGTCACACCATTGCACTCCAGCTTGGGCAACAAGCGTGACTCTGTCTCAAAAAAAAAAAAAAAAGGATAAATTTTACTATTTGTAAATTATTCTTAAATAAGTCTAATTTTTTAAATTTTGAATATATATATTCAAAGTTATACACACACACACATACACACACACACACACACACACACACACACACATACACTTAAAGAGAGACTGAAATGGAAGCCATAGTTGAATAGTCCTAAACCACTCATAACCATGTAATGAAAAACTTAAAATTATTCTGATTTCCCCAAAGTGCTAGCTGTAACCATAAACAAAACAAGCTGTCCTCACGGCAACATTGTGGACTTACGCTCTGCTTTCTTTTGCAGCCCAGTAGACAGAGAAAGTCAATCTTTTTTTAATTTTACTTGGAGAAGTCAACAGTCTACTTAGATAGTATTACTGAGGCTCCCTTATACTTTCCACAAGTTTTACATAAAAATTTAAAACCCCTGAAATATCCCAGAAATGCAATAGGTAAGTGATCTGTTTCTGTGTTCCTCATCTAAACAGAAAACTCAGAAACTGACTCAATGTATCTTCTATAACAACTAGCTTATAAGGGTTATAAGATCTCTCAAGATAAACTTCAACTTTCATAAGAGATGATTTGTTATCTACGTTATAATTTATCTAAAAAAGCAATATTTCTGTGCCCAGAAAGAATAAATAATATCCAAAATTATCCTTGATTTATAACTGAAAACAACTCAGAGATTCCTCACGCTTGCAGGATATTGCAAATCCTGGAGCCCAAATTATTCTTTATTGGTCCCTCCATTCTTTTTTTTT
>NW_016107924.1:706377-709498 GCF_001604975.1 Cebus imitator | reverse complement strand
TTTTTTTTGAGACAGTGTCTCGCTCTGTTACCCAGGCTGAAGTGCAGTGGTGTGATCTTGGCTCGCTGCAACCTCTGCCTCCCAGGTTCAAGTGATTCTCATGCCTCAGCCTCCCAAGTAGCTGGGACTACAGGCACGCACCACCACATCACAACAGAAAACAGTGTACTTCCTCACTTCTATAACTTTATAAACTGAGCTATCATTGCTGCAAGCTAAGCTTCTTTCCATTTTAATTCAAAGTCTCTGGATTCGAGAACTGTTCTTTTGTATGTACAACAAACGTTTTAAATTTCTCTAGCTTGATTTTATTTCATTTATATATACATCTATATATAGACATATATGTGTATATACATATATACACATACACACGTATGTAAGTATATACACATATATATCAGTATTTCTACAACTCTTGAAACAGAGTTGTATATATATATCTCCATCTATAGATGCTCTGAGTTTCACTTTCCCTGTGATCCAGCCCAAGTCTGTGTGTGTACATATACATACCTTCCTATTAGTCATATTGATAATATGCGTTATGCACTGTATTCTCTCAAGAATCTTAAACATTTGTCAGCAACCGCTGATTCATCATGACAATCTCTAGAAGAATTAAATCTGTATGTGTACACATACACACACAGACCTGCGCTGGGTCACAGGGAAAGTGAAACTCAGGGCATCTATAGATGGAGATAGATATACATCTATATACTTGTGTGTATATATACATCCATATATGTAGATAGATATACATGTATGTGTGCATATGTAGATGTGTGTATATATACACCTGCTGTGCAACTATTTTAATGGCTGTATAGCATTCCAGTATATGCAGGTATATCTATTCTACCTGACTAATCCCCTGGTATCTTGCACGTGAGTCGTTTCCAGTATTTTGTCATTTTCTTTGATGCTACGATGCTTCAGACGGAAAGGGAGGTTGCTTTAGCCCCTGGCCAGCCTCTGCACCAGTGCTTTCCTATACATTCCTTCATTTCTTCCCTTCATGAGCTGGGACATAGGGATTCTTACCCCTGCTCTGTAGAAAGTGCAGCTGAACTTAGTGACATGAAGCCACATGCTCAAGGCACACAGTCAGTAAACAGAGGAGCCATGATTCCAAACTGGTTCTGTTGAGTTGGGAGGCCTATGTGCTCCTTCCATTGTACTATGCAGTTGGTTGCAAGCTAACTGAAGAAAGTAACTGATTCTTCCTCTTGTTTGTACGTTCAGAACAATAAATACATACGAGATCCCATGGAAGGATGCTCACCACATGCAATGAGTTGGTTCGGACTGAAACCCACTCTATAATGGAATAAAGGTCAATAATCTCGCCACCAACTTACTGCAAAAGAAGAATAGCAGTTGCTACACCTAGCAGGAAAAAGCACAATTCATTCAGCATTATGTATTGAGTGCCTACTCTGCTAGACCCTGAAGTGAGGACAATTACATAATTGTGCATCTCTCCACATTCTTGATCTCAATCCTTGTGCTTAAAAAGAGAACCCATCCTTACTTACAGGGAGCCACATGGATCACATAGCCATATCCCACATAGATGGCCCAGTGCTCATAGCCAAAGCGAAAAATCTCAATCAGGTCTCCACGTCTCAGTCTTGGTCTTGGTCTTGGTCTGGACTGCAAGAGAAAAACCAGAGACAGGCAGAGGCGAGCCATCTGCAGGAAACATTCTAGGGCCTGACCTACAAGGATCCCCAGCCCAGCCTGCAGATTCCCTGTGCTCATCACCTGCAGGAAACAGGAAGGAGGAAGCTCTCCTCACATGGGTAGGAACCCCTTTCATTTACTGGGGTTGCAGGACTGGAAAGGTTGCTCTTCAGGAAACAAGGAGGAGATGGAGAGAGTCACTTTGAGGGACATTTTGATGAACTGCAGCACAGAAGTGTGATGGAGTGAGGTGCACAGGCTGCATGTCAGCACATTTTGTGCACAGAGTATGTTTTTGTCAGCAAGTGACTGCATGATTCCCGAGACAGCCTAAAACGCCTCTTTAAAGGCCACCTGCCATGAGCCTAACCCCAGGTGATTCCTGCGAGTTGCAGAGCTCTGACTTGCAACGACCAACATGTCAGAGGCAGTCGGACACTCGACCCACATTATACACCACTCCTTTGGGTAAGAACTATCATTACCCCCACTTGACAGGTGAGCACGTGGAGTCTCAGGAAGGTCAGGTAACTCGTCTAGTGAGTAGAAGAGCAGGAGTGAAGTGTAGGGCTGAATGTTTCCAACATTAATGCCCTTAACCATTCCAGAATGTCCTAGGCAAGCCCAGGGCAGCTGAAGTCTGAGCTCCAGGCTAAAATTAAAGCAAGGGATGGCAGGGTATGGTTCGAGTTGGTGGTAGGGTAGTGCCCATCTGGAGGGTGCATGGGTGGGAGGAATGTTGCCCTGGCCACACCCAGAATGGGAGACAGCCCTTGACACGTGAGTCCCGTTTCCGGTGTGCTCTGGTGCTAGCCAGCACCCCTCCTCCCTGTAACTCAGCTGAGCCAGGCCACAGAGGAGTTGAACTGCTGCTCAGAGCAGTGAGGGTGCCAGCCAACCGGAAGTCTGGTGGGGAGCTATAGTTAAAAGTAAAGCCTTTCATTTGCAGCAACTCAGATGGAATTGGAGACTATTATTCTAAGTGGACTAACTCGGGAATGGAAAACCAGACATCATATGTTCTCACTCATACGTGGAAACTAAGCTATGAGGACACAAAGGCGTAAGAATCATACAACGGACTTTGGGGACTCAGGGAAAAGGGTGGGAGGGGGTGAGGGATAAAAGACTACACACTGAAGCTGGGCGGGGTGACCCACACTTGTCATCCCAGCACTTTGGGAGGCCAGAGTAGGCGGATAACCTGAGGTCAGAAGTTTGAGACCAGCCTGGTCAACATGGTAGAAATCCATCTCTACTAAAAATACTAAAAATATCTGAGTGTGGTGGTGGGTGCCTGCAATCCCAGCTACTCAGGAGGCTGAAGCATGAGAACTGCTTGAACCCGGAAGGCAGAGATTGCAGCTTGAGTCGAGATGGTGCCACTGCACTCCAGCCTGAGCCACAGAGTGATACTCCATCGCAAAAAAAA
>NW_016107924.1:701802-705232 GCF_001604975.1 Cebus imitator | reverse complement strand
TAGAGATGGGGTCTCACTATGTTCCCCAGGCTAGAGTTTTGGTTTTTCAAACAAAGTGAATGTGCTCACAGTTTCCTCGTGGAATTAAATACATTCTTTCCTTTTTAAGTTGAAGCTTTAGAGTCAGACTCCCCTTAGCTCAAATTCTCTCGCTGCCTTTTGGGCAGTCCCCTCTAATACTTAGCAGAATATCATTCCCCCCCCGATCTGTGAAGTTGGCAGTAATTATGCCTACTTCATAGGATTGCTTATTCACTACCTGATGTGGATTAAATAAAAGTGTTTAGCATAGTGTCTGGACCCCAAGCACTCGGGAAATGAGGCTGCTATTGGGTCTGAAGGAAGAAGGAACCTAAGAAGGGATTGGAGGGAAGGAGGGAACGTAGAGGGACCGGCCCTGCCTGGAGGTGAGGGAGACAGAGCCCTTTCTGGCAGCCCCCATTGCCACCCACCCAGCGGGAGTCCTTGCCCTGGACCCTCCCTCCCCAGTTCGCCCCACCCATTGAGGATGGTGTGACGGAGGAGGTGGTCTGCATGGTGAACCAATGGCTGCTCTCCCTGAGCCCACCATTCCTGCCTTCGGGAGGCTCAGCACAGCCACTGGGAGTGTGGCCACAGGAGGGATTGCAAAAACACAAACCTAAACTTTGGCCTCAGTAGAAGCAGACCTCACGCAGCAGCTGAGGCTGGGGAGCCTCCGGGCTTATAACCCAGCACCATGGTTCCTTCCCACTGTGTCTGAGAGAGCCAGACCCCCAGGCCTCAGTGTGTGCCCATGTGCCCTCTGTGCCAGGGCTATAGACCAACAAGGAGAACACATATAATCACCACTAACAGGGTGGTTGTTCCTCAAAGAAAAGCTTTAAAACCCTTCTGGGAACTTACCGAAGCCATCCTTCCGTCAAGATGCTGTCGTGTGTCTTGCTGACTCTGTGTCCAGCCTTAAATTAGGTCTGAGTTTCGTTTTCCCCATGGCCCAGCCCAAGCAAACAAGATCAAGGTTCATGTAAAAGGTTCCCTGTCTTCAAACAAGGGGCAGGGCACATATCAAGTAGGAAAAGAGGTGTGAAAATCAACCAGACACAAGAGAAATTAGAGCTGATGATATAGATGGAGGACTTGGTGGCAGTGTAGTCAGGGGCACAGTTGTTAATCACCAAGTTTCAGGTGGAACAAGCAACATCCAGTGGGTGCCGGGGCAAGGCAGGATGGAGAGATGGAGACCATGGGGAAAACATTTCAAAAAAGAGAGAGGAGCCCCAGAGAAACTGAGACTCATGCCTCCAAATTGAGAATGATCATTGCCGGGACGTGCAAACATTTCTACCAACCGCAAACCCTAGGCAAATGGCCCTAGGCAAGCCATATTACTGGAGGCACATTCCCGGACCCTGGAAACAGAGTGAGCCTGCTTGGACAGCAGTATAGAAAGAAACCACTCCAGGCCAGATGCAGTGGCTCATGCCTGTAATCCCAGCACTTTGGGAGGTTGAGGCGGGTGGATCACCTGAGGTCAGGAGTTCAAGATCAGTCTGGCCAACATGGGGAAGCCCCATCTCTACTAAAAATACAAAAATTAGCTGGACGTGGTGGTGCATGCCTGTAATCCCAGCCACTTGGGAGGCTGAGGCTGCAGAATACTTTGAACCCGGGAGGCGGAGGTTGCAGTGAGCTGAGATCGCCTCGCTGCACTCCAGATCGGGCGATGGAGCAAGACTCCGTCTCAAAAAAACAAAACCAAAAAAAAAACCACTCCCCTTTCTGCCTCTCACCCACAGTTCAGAAACACTCATTCTGTACCAAATGGAAAACAAAACCCATCACTGGATGTATAGAGGCTGCTTCTTTGAGGCACCTGCATGCTTATCTCCCCAACCTCCAAATAAGTTTATCTTCTGACATCGACATATAGCTGTTGGGTCCTGAGCAAACTGGACAGGAAGGAGTGGGTGGGGCTGGGGCGAGCTGAGCATCCTCACTGTGGAGCATGGGGGGCAGGAAAGCAAGGACCAGCAACTTACCTTCTTCAGGCTATAAACAAACAAACAAAGAGCTTTAGTGTGGGGACGCAGATGGACTGGAGCCCCAACTGGAAAACTCTTTGGGAGCCAGAGCAGCTCCGCATGACTAGCTGCTCTCTCAGCCCACACGGTCTTGCTCCCATGGTGCCTCTCTCAGCACCTCCACTCCATTCTCCTCTGAGTTTCAGTGAGACAATCTCCAAAGCATTCCTCCTGGAGGGAGAGAGTGGGGCTGGCTTAGCTAATTTTCTCCTCTGGGCTAGTCCCCACTGGGGCTTCCCAATCATCTTTTGAGTGGCTGACCTCCAGCCTGGCAACCTCAGTTCGTCCTCTGCATGCCCTGCCCTTGCATCAGTATCACACCGTTTCCCTGGGCAGGAGGACTTCCACGTGCTGTCTGCTGACGGGATCTCAGGTGGGTTGGCACAATGACCAAGCAGACCGTGCAGGGTGGAGTGGGAAGGAACATCGCTGTTCTCGTGCTGGGACTTGTGGCTTTTCACCAAATCCAAGCTGTTCAGAATGTCAGAAAATCAGTTCCAGGAGCCACAGGAAAGGAGAGTCTGCAAATCAAGGGCTGGTGGACTCAGAATTCTGCTGTCTCCCTACTGTCCACGCTGAGCAGGAAAGGTGTCAAAGTTCTTTGACAGAGAACAGGGCAGGCCAGATCACACACCCAGCCTGCGGGTGAGCTCTAGGGCTACAGCCTGGAATACTTTCATTTTTGTTCACACATACTGTTTACATATTTTTTAATTTTATAAAAGACTGTGAAAGGAAAGATAAGCCTCCATTCTCCCCACCTCCAGCCCCCAGCCATCCAGTTCCCCTTTCTAGAAGCAATGTTATCTTTCTGTGTATATGCCAGGAATATCTTGGACTACATATAATTTTAATGGGCTTTGGTGATGTTGGAAATAGATGCTCAGTGCCGCAAAGAAAAATCAGCACTGAGACAAAGGATCTTTCAGCAATGCACTTTTTACTTCCTGGACTGCAGGAAGGGTACCCTCACTAGCCATTGTGCTACAAGAGTACAATGAACAAAAGAAAACACATAAATTTTTCCCTTATGCATTTGGGGTCGTCCTTACAGCTGTGTCTGATCTCAGTTGGCTGGAGCCAGACCTCACAGTCAAAGCTAAAACCTGATTGGCTAACAACTTAAAACTTTTCTAAACAGGTAAAAGCAGTGGCGAGCTGGGCCATGCCTGTGAGCACGTCCAGCACAGGTATCTTGGTTACAGTACAAGGACACAGAATGTACTATGTGGCTGTAGGCATGGCATGTCTGACAGCTACATAGGATAAGGCTTAACAAAGCTATTAGCACACATTCTTTAACAAGAAAGGAAACTTTAAAAAGGAACTTTTCTACTTCCCACAATTCCCTCCTCTTTTACTTTATA